>NC_134571.1:49133426-49433426 GCF_050947875.1 Dermacentor variabilis | reverse complement strand
CCTCGGGCTACGTAGTCCATGGACAGTTCCTCAAACTTGCGAAGCATGTGCACCTCTTCCCCGTTGTCCGCGTGCCTTTGTAGAGACTTAATGAAGATATCCGCGTCTTCTTGGAGGTGTGGCACCATCTAAAGGGTTTTGAAGGTGGGAATACGCGATGCATTCACTGATATCGAGTATGGCATACTCGTGTTCCATAATGCTTCAAATGGCTTCGCGTTGCAAAATTTAACACAACGCACATCTCGGTTACAGTACTTTGTCTTGCCTCGATAAAAGGAGGTGAACTGCAAGCGGCAACTTACAGATCTTTACTTGGCTAGCCGTATATAACGCGCTTCCCTAACCACCAACACGCTTTGATTTCTTTATATGTTGTTGCTTCAATTAAAACGTCGCCTTGCATTTTATTTTTTACAAATTTCAATCACCACCCAAGCATTTCACTGAATGTGCATTCGCAACGTACTACTCTGATCAAGCGCACTCAAACCATACGTCATCAGCGAAGTACAGCCCCCTGTTTCGATAAGGGCCGCAATGATCCACCTAAGGCACTTCTTATGATCCCGAGCGACCTTCTTGTTTGTTAAGGACTATTTTACGAGTATGTTAGCCTTCTGCTGAAACTTCATCGTCTAAACATTGTATTATTCGCTCCTTTTCAGCTTAAATAGAACATTCGCCATCTAAGCCGTAATTAACCTGCTGTGAATGGCCACCAAATCTATTCCTCTCATCTTGAGACTACGCCATGGATGGCCTGAGAAAAAAAATGTCTCGAATAGGTGCGCATGACCCAGAAGCCTATCGAACGTACTTTCAGTTGCCGATCCACATGGCCGACAATATTCGGCTCACTAACGAGCTGATGAATAAATTTCCTGAATTCTATAACAATTCTCTTTCTTGTTGAACTATAGTCGTCATACCGTGGGCCATATAAAAGGCCTCACTTCTGGCAGAGTCGGTCCGCTATGCTAAGAATATAGCTGTTCTTTATTTGTTGATAGATGCACTACCGCCAGTCAGTATAGCTCCTAATTCACTATGAAAGACTGGCTGTCATGCATCCTGAGAGCTCGAAAGTAGAGAGATGATCAACAACAGCGCTCTCAGCTTGCACATTAGCCTTTCTAGTTACTTTTTCTCTAGTGATTGCCAGCGTCCCACGGTGCTACACCGTCAAATTTTCGAGTAATTTCCCCATACAAGTTCATGATGCACAAAACACAGCATCGTGTTTTTTTTTTCTTTCATACAACAAGTCGCTTAAAACCTGCTGTCCGCCCCATTTATTGCTTGATAATAATTTTCTCTCTCTTCTTTCATTTTTATTGCTCGGTAGCAAAGTGAATGTGGCTGTAATCGTCACTCTTTCTGTTATCTCTGTGGCCGCGAAAAACAATGGATAACTTCCTTGTCTCTCTCTCTTTTAATCGATCTGTCTACCATCTAAGGTCTCTATCTAATAGCAGCATCCACAAGGGAATTTTAGAACATGTTTGTTTGCTTGCGATTTAATAGTCATGACGTCGTAGATAGTGCAGACGTAGCTAAGGCTGCTGCGAATGCTGTTTTGAAACAAACAATAAAAGAGAAGGGCTCAACAGCAGTTGGATTTTCACCTGTTTCAGCTTGCTGGTACTTAGACCGTAGGCCACAGACGTCCGAATACTTTTCCATGGAAACCCTCCGACGTGCATGATGGACTTCTTCAACTGGGGGTGCATTTGGTCAGTCATCATAGTAAGCTGAAAAAGATGAAAGAGAAAACTCGTGGCGGTACTCTAAGCGTCCAAGCAATCCTGCTATCAAACCCCTTCAGTCTAGTATGTACGAAAACCATGGTCTTCTCTTCCGTTCGGCTGCTTAGATATTTTCGGCTTGGGAGATAACACTCAGTAAGCACTCGTCAATGGATTAATAGCCTTCCAACCAACACCACTATAAGAAACACATTCCCAATCCTAGTGCTGCATTTAAATTTAAAGGCAACAGGCTATGTATTGGAGTTGGAAGAATGATGAGGGTGGCTATAGGTGCAGTAGTTTACATTCTTGTTTTAAAGCGAGAACTTTAGGCGGTTTACCCATATCATTGGCATTGCCTAAGGCGCGATTTAAGTTCGAAGTAGTTTACATGGTATTGCGATACATCTGCAGTAATGTCCGTAAATCATGCGTTTATGATTGTGTAGCTGCAAGTGACGCCAACAGCGCACATGTACTATAAAAGTAACGTTGTTGCGGGGCAAATACAGGAGCGATACAGTGTCAACAATCAGGCGCAGAGCCAAAGGTAATCTGTCACAGGATTTGATATGTAGAACAAGGCATCACATTAAAGCACTTCCAAACTATACATCAAAGCTGCAGCACAAAATATGAATATTTAGTGACAGGCCACGTGGACAAAAGGGCAACTGCATCTGGAAAGTGCAAAACCACCTTGGCAAATACTCACGCCTCGATCAACGAAGTTCTGAAAGTTGCGCACAAAGATGTACTCTATGAAGTTTATGTCTCTCGTCACGACAAAAGGGGCGTCACCGTTGTAGAACCTGCACAGTGAAATTGCATTGGCTTCCGTAAAATTGCATGCACGAACTGCTTTGGCATTCTGCCATTTGCCTAAGCATAGAAAAGCTGCCTCCCGTACAGCGCAAAATCCACTGTTCGATAATAACTTCCTCAGAAACTTACCCAAAAATATCCCCGTATTGGTCAAGCCATTTGCCCATAACTTTGTAGATCTCCTGTTGAAATATAAGTGCAGTAATGAATTAGGAACAGCTACTGGGAAGAAAAGAAAACGAATAAGTTCTGAAAACAAGTGAAGGACGGCATATCCTTAATGCGGATTTATTTGGTCGCTCCATATTTTTTGCTAGTTCCGAAAGTGCTCTTAGGCCTTCATTCAGTACTATCTTCTTCGTCGTCCGTTGACATGTGTTTGTGCACGTGTGCACGCATGTGCGATGGAATATGCGATGGAGGAGGGAAAGAAAGTTTCGTTGCGGTCGACTGCATTGGTCACTCCCTGCAATAGAACATTTCTCTGCAGGCAATGTCGTGCTGTAGCCACAGAGCGTGAAACTAAAGTGATCCCTCTTTTATCTGTTTTGAAACACTTTTTATTTCTTTGATATTTAAGTGTAAATGTACTGCACTCTCGCTAAACTTCTTAATTTGAACTCGCCATCTGATAGGATGGATCAAATTTATAAGTTCGTCGCACTAATGAACTTTCAGGAAAAGACATGTTACCATTGAGTGGTATTCCTTGAGATTTCCCCAAATTATGTTGGGCTTGGGCCCGGGAATTCCGATCCTCTGGAAATACGAGAAGTGCCACCGACGCCATCTGAGAAGAAAACAAATGCAACATGCATTGTAGAATGGTTCTAAACTGAGTTCGTTCATACATTTTTCCGGGAATTCTTCGAGACAATGCGAAAAAAGAGACGACGACCAGACGAAAGAACGCAGTGTTGTCTGGTCTTGTCCAGTTTTCAGCTCTGTCCCCAAGTACCCACGTTCACATATTTTCTTCTTGAACCCAATGACAATTACAAGCGAATGTCAACGGGGAAAACCAGTGTACTACTCGTGGATTGTCTATAGCTTTGCGCTGACCAACTGTTCGATTCTGTAATTAATGAAAAGCCGTGGAGAGACTGAGGCTGTAAATGCCCTGGCTTATTTACGTATCTCTGTTCTACAAAAAAAAATAGAAAACAATATAAAGTCACAATCAAGATAAGCTATCACGATGGAGGGATCAATGTACGTTTAAGTGGTGTTCGAAGACATGAAGCGCTTCACCATCTTCGTCATTTCACGCAGAAGTCATCTGTGTACTAACATTTTGGGAACGTCTGAACGAACAGTTAAGAAAAACACAGAGCGTAAGAAGCACGACTACGATCTCATACATTGTTATACATCGCAATTTACCACAAAGACATACTGAACACTGCGCCCGTTAAGAATACTTCCGAGTTCACACTTTGCTGCAACCGAAGCGTCAACCGCTGTTCACTATCTTGTGTGAGGGGGAGCTTGTTTACTGTTCCGAGTGTACTCGCTCAAATCGGTTGAAGCAGCACAGGTGACCTTTTTTATTACCTATCCGCTTCCCTTAGAGAGAAAAAGAGAAACATTCTTTAACGAACACTGGAAACGCTTGAGAGACCAAGCGCTCAACGTGCTACTCCGGATGTCGAAGTTAGCATATGAAATCACACATTCGTACATAGTACGCATTCACAAACCTACACATGCACGCGCGGAAACAAGTGATGGTATAGCGCCAACGTCTCTGAAAAAAAGAAAAGGAAAGCTGAAAGCGCCTTGGCAGCACGGAAAGCACTACCAACATTGCTCCAGATTCCGAGTACATGGTGTAGCTCTAAGTTGTTGCCATGTAAATGTAGACGAGATTTTATGTTTCCTTTGAGGTCGCAAAGCACGCGCAGGTGTGTCAAACTTGAATCAAGTCATCGCACACTTTGTACTCGTTGCACTTTGGTAAACACGTCAGGGGCAGATTGTGCAATATGTATTTCGCGTAGGCGACGTTTATAAGAATGCTGTGCAAACCCGTATGCTGCCAGGCCTTGCAAGTCGTGCATTCAATCACTGGAAACTCATCCCGCAGCTTGTGATCCGCTGGCGGGCAGAGAGCAATCTCATATCCGCAAATACTTAAAGCGCAGTTTCGGTATTGCAGATTTCGCGGGTCATTGCTATAGAATTAGCGAAGGAACGTAAGAATATGAACGCAAGCACGCTAACTGGCTGTTCGGTACGCCATGGAAAGGAAAATGCGGAATTGAAAAGAAGTAGTGGCTTCTATTGAACTATACGATACATTAAAGATCTGTGGCGCCAAAACGAAAACAATAAACATTCGCGTCTACCTTTTCCGTCCTGTCATCTTTACGTTATTCTGTTTGGGCGTCACATTACCTTAATATCAACATGCAAGACCAACAAATCGGATTCACTCTTCCAGTAGCGAAAGTTTTATGTCGAAACTAATATCTAACTAAACTAATTCTACACGTTATATCCCAGAAGCAGCAAGTTGGAGCACTATACAAACTATATGGGGTCTAGTCCTGTAGTTGAGATTTCTTCTACGACAGCCATGTGGGCCTGATATCGATTTGAAGCTCAATCTTGCGGAAGCAAGCAACCAAGAAGAGACGTTCGGGACAAACTAAGCTGTTGGAACTCACTCAACGGCACAGAGTGACGGCTTTTGACAAGAAAAAAAAATTAATGACACGGACATCAAGACGACTTCCAGTTTACGGGTAAGTTTGTTATCGCAGCATTAATTTATCACTGAAACAACCTTTCATTTTTAATCATACAAAGGCCAATAAAAACAAAAGTTGATCTCTGCATAACTTGAAGCATCGGTGGACAGGCGACAGCTGTCCGGAGAAAGATATTCCTTATGTGGGTCGAGCGTTGCGGTTACGGTCAAGGCATGCTCTTGTAGCAAAGTGTACCAACATAAAGAAAAAGATAGACGACATCCAAACCGGTGTCTGGACTCATGGTATTGCACTCTTGTTTCACTTAAGGTAGTCAAACTCTGCGACTTTCCTCAATGTGAAGCAGTATTTGCCTCATCCCAGGCACCTTGCGGGAGGTCGGTGGATAGCTAAGCCAGGTTGCTATTTCCGGTCTCGCCATATTTTGGACCTCAGGTAATAACGAGAAATTCACTACCGAAACTGGAACCGAACCGCTGCCTGCAAGCAAAATAGCCCGTTAATCTAACCCCAAGGCCGCGATCGCACTTTTTCTTGTCTTTATTGAGGCCAAGATCTAATGCATACGCCTTTCGTGCCAGAGATGACCAGCTATTTCATGCCTTTGGCGCGTACTTCACGCACCAGCTTCTCATGTTCGGTCCTCGTGACAGCTAACTCTTTGAGATGTTTCAGACTACATCGCCTCCGGGATCGGCCAACATTGCCCAGTGCTTTCCACATAGCGGCTAACGCTACGCAAAACTGTGCGATGCTGTACCGCCTTTATGGCCGACCCAGGTAGAGCTGGCACTAACGTGTCCTCACCGGAGTGGAAATGCCGTCGACGTTTTGAGACATGGACATAGATATGCAGGACTGTATAACACGTAGTCGTGCATGACGTCACAATCACTGTGTACGCTTACGCTCACCCAGTACCAGTGCATGTAAAACCCAACAAATAGGCGTGTCCTAAGCTCGCGTTGAGTGACTGGAGTAGCAATCATGGCGTCCGTCAACTTGCCGCTGGCGTCACATGCACGCGTATTAGAGCAAGCACATAGTTTCTTGCATAATCACGTTGGACGACGGGATAGGGCTTTGCGTAATCGCAAACGGTGCTGGGCACCAAGCAAACAGCAGAATGCTTCACGTCTTTTCTTCTTTCATTTTTTTTCATGAAGAGCCTTTCGAGAGGCGCCGTTGAAATTCTCATCCTATCTATACACTCGCATAATCACCACGTTTAGGTGCTTCACAGCTTCAGTCTTGTTCGCCAGCCCATCCAAGAAAACGCCCTCGGAAAAATTTTTCCACGTTACCTCATACGTAGTTCCCGTAGGTTTGCTTTTCTCCCCTCTTCTTTCGCGAATATATTCTTGGTTGCAACAAGAGCTACACTGAAGCCGCACTCACGCCATTTCTTTCACAAGATGTACAAAGATCCGGTTCTTGTGCAAGCTGCACGTGAGCCTTCATGAGAGGGACAGCGTGTGCGCGAGCAACAGGTATGTCGAGTGTATATACGCCACAGCTGTGCGAAGCGATGTTACTCTGCATAAGTATTGATTAGGTTAGCGAATGCAGCGTCGATGCTGTTTCGGACTTTTCGATGCTTAGTCCTTGGAAATTGTGCCTCATGACTGTGCCACTAGTTGTGACCGTGAAATAATACAAGCATGTGCGTTGGGCGAGGCATTTACTGCATGGTGTCTTTCGTGAAAGACTCTTGCTTGGATGTAAGAGTAGTCATGCGAAATGAGTGATATAAGAGAAAATGGCGCAGCATGAGGAACTTAAGAGGAAGCTTTAGCTCGGGCCCATCTCCGACGCGGCCTATTCAAATATACGTAAAACGCAAAAACACTTTTCTGAAGTAACCCCTGATCCGGTTTTAATGAAATTTGTTGTATTTGAGAGAGAACGTTGAATTATAGTGACTGTTTACACCGGAATTTCGATTTAGGACCTGAATTTTATTAAAAGAATTTTCAAAAATTTGAAAGTTTGAGAAATATAGACGCGTAAAATATATGAATTATAAATTATATAGCTCTGCATCAAAAACACATACCGGGTTCTGTAAACGGCATCCATTAGATCATTCAAAGCGGACAAATCTTATATGTCAGTTTATATCTTACGAAAATGTGTTACGTTGTGTACAAGGGCTCCGCAAAAGCTGTATTTCCATATTACTAAATTCTTTGACAGTCATGTGTAAAATATCAATTTTGTCCGCTTTAGATGTACTATAGATGCAATTCACTGAGTTGGGTTATTGTTTTTCATTGCAGAGTTACAGAGTTGTATACTTGCTGGTTTTGTTTTCTGAAAATTTTATATTTTTGCCAATTTTTAATAAAGCATTAACAATTTAAATCAAAAATTTGAAAGCAACAGTCACTACATTTTAAGTTTTCCTTTTCAATACAGTAAACTTCGTCTACTTTAGTGCAATGCCTTGCTGAGAAAAACGAATTCTCCTTTTACATGCATCTTGTAGTAGCATCCGAGCTAAAGCTTCCTCTTAAGAAATTTTTCATAAAGTTTTCTATAAATTTTTTTCGGCTAAACTCTGGCGTTAGTGTCGGCAATATCTGCAAATGCGTCCGTTAGGCCTGGGCGAGAGTGATGACGTCTACGGTTTGTTGTTGTTGCTGTTGTTTGCAGAAACTTTGTGAGTGCGCAAATTTACCATGTTCGATAAAAAATTATGTTATCAACGCAAACATTCTTACTGATTTTGCTTTTATGGCATTCATAAAAATATTACTGTTGCAAATTTAGAAGGACTAAGCCTTGTAAGTACCACCCCAAGAACGTCTGAAGCCATGAGAACGAAGATCAGACAAGTTCATGTATTACGCATGATTCTTATGGTTACACCGCAATCGCTGCACTAAAATAAGCTCTAATAATTTTACTAGACAGCACCACGGGAGTGTGCCTTACAGTTCCCCGTGTACGCGTGTGTTATAACAGGGTTATAGCTCCGCGAGCTGACGGGCCAGGGGGCGAGCTGAGACGCCACTCCGAAGGTGTTGTACGCTGGGGCGGACAGCGCTTTCATGAAGCGGGCCACTCGCTTGCTAGTGGTATGCTCTCCGCGGCGTAGCGCACGCAGCGGGCCAGCGTTTTTGCGACACAAGCATGGCGACCAACCGCACAAACAGTGTCACGTCATCGGCGTTGTCTTCAAACGCGGCGCCGGCTCCCCCCCCCCCCCTGGCGAAAATTGCTCAAAGGTGTTTTGCCACTGAAGAGAACCTCTGTATCATGCGAGAGGTTTCAGCAACGATGCCGTTTGGCGACGATTTGAAGCGGGTGACCGCGATCGAGATCCTGAAGCGAGCGTACCGATCTTTTTCACATTTACTCCAACCTTATCCGACAAGTGCCGCAGCAAAGCGCCCCGCTTATTACTATGCTGGACCGAGCGAGGGACCTAAAAACTTCCTTTGGTGCGGCTCTCCGCGGCCGTCCCCGCTTGCCAGCTGGCGCCCGCTGGCCGGTAAACCCGCACAGCTATATCTCTCTATTGTCTGTCCGTAGGATAAAGTGGCAGGTGGCGCAACTTCAGTTAATGAAGGCGCACTGTGTTATCGCGTCTCCCGCTTTGGGGTCGCACATATACTTTATCTGTTTCATCATGTGCCTCGAGTGCTGCGCCATTCTGCAGAACCACCGTGACGTTACACGATAAAAGCGGTACCTAGAGATACGGCAACAGATGATGACTTATGCGCAGAAGCTGTGCCATTGTAATCACTCTGAGTTTTCGTTGTGTGGCTTTGAATTACGACACCGTTATATAGCGGATATAGCGCAATCAAACATCGAATTCAAGCTATTTCAAGCCCTACTTTATGCTTAGCCTCAACACAGACAGTGAAACGGTACGTCTCCATCCGCCAATGCGTCCATCACTCATTCTTTTATTCTTCCACCCATTGTTTGTGTGGCACCCACAACACTCTCCGAAATCGTGAAGGTGTCTTTTTATCTGGAACGACGAGAAAGAGTAAACAGCCCCAACGTGCTAACAACAGGCAAGGGCAAACTGTGCTACGTGGGATTGTGTCCGTGCAATGAACGCAAGCTTCGACAGCAATCCCTTACACCTTTGCTAAAGAAATTCATACCACCGGCCTCGAAAAACAGATGCTATTTTGAACACCAGAAGAGGCGTGCGTTACCATTTCGGAGGTGTACACGAGCATATTTCGTCTGTGAAGTCGAGCAGTAATTCGTTTCCAGGGGCTGGGACGAGTACGGCAATCGAAACGGCTACGGGACTCAAATGTATGTGCTACATGAAACGCTAATACAGCTATGCAGCTACCGAAAACGGCGTGAACGAGTTTATTTATTTGTTTGTTTTTTCACCGTACCACGCAGCTAAACTTCTCTCGTAATCTGGCTGTGCGTACACGTGTTATTGTTTTGGATGACAACACTCCAAGCGCCTACCTTAGTTCTCGCCTATGCGACCTGCATGCGCCGCTGCCGCAGTGCCCCGCCCCCCTCAGGGTGACCTTGACTCACATGAGAAGCGCTGCCAGCAGCAAGGCCAAGAGGATCAACAGAATGGCCGTGGCTGTCATGGTCGAATCCAAGTGAACGAAAAGCAGGCGCGCCGCGACTACCGCGTTTTTATTGCTTCTGGTGGCGAGAGGGAAAACCGAGCGGAGAAGACTCTTCCCCGCGTCGGCCAATATGCCTCCTCTACCAAAGTGACGTGCCTCCGTGAGGTGAATTCGGCAGACGCGTATAGTTCAACGCCTGAATAATGCTGCACCGTCTGTTGCGATACAGCATGGAAATAGGGCAACGTGAACGTACAATGTACGCTAAGCGCACACGGCCTTCACGAGTGCGTCGTGCTTTGGCGTGGCAGTGGTGGTGGCGGTGGTACACATTGCATGACACATAAGTGCTGGATACGGCAGCAGACCAACAAAAAAATATTAGAAGGAAAAACAACATTGTCATCAACAAATTAACCCAAAAGGACAGCTTACATCGATGCAGTACACAAGTGTGTTTTAAAACCCAAAAGTGTGTTTTAAAGCAAAAGAAAACAAAAACACAGTACACACGTAAACACAGAAATACAGGTACTACATAACTTGGAACGGGTATTTCACAAAAGAACATTTCGCAAAAGTCAGCGGAAATCGGGTACACTGTGGAACACATGAAGTATGGCAGCTGCGCACAGATAACAGCGTCGAATCTTACGATGAAATGACTTAACCCGGGTCAAAGCGGAATGGAACAATTCATTTGATAAGATAGACGTAATAGCAGCCTGCAAACGGTTCCATTCGCGAATGGTTTTCAGGAAAAAAAAAAGAAAGAAAGAGTTGCGGTATGCTGCCGTCCTGCATAACCATATCGTAACCATATCGTAACCATAACCATATACGTAATATGGTTTGAAGGCATATGTTTCGCGTGGAATGCCAATGTACGAATAGCGTATATTATGGAAAAGGTTGAGCCTTAGCTTGGTTCTGTGGTGGTCCAATGAAGACCAAGCTGTAATTTTCGTAGCTATTGTTGCACTCAAGTTAGGATGTGTAAATGATTTCCCATGTGCGTATCGAGTCACCAAAGTCTGAACTTTATGAAGTTCTTTTCTTTATCAATTGCGGTTGCCTGATCCTACACCGTACTAGCACACTCCAGTACTGACCGTACACAAGTTTTGTAAAGGAGCTCGCGGGTGGCTTGCGGAAAGGAACGCGTATTACGATCGAAGAATCCTAAGGATTTGCAGGCCTTCCCAATTGTATAATCTACATGGCGAGACCAGCTGGGCGAAGACGTGAAATAGACACCTAAATACTTATATTGTGGCGCTATTTACAGACAAGTATTATTAATTGTGTATGTGGATACCATCTTTGTATGCTTCCTTGAAAACGCCATGCACGCAGTTTTATCCAAGTTAAATTCCATTTGCCATTTTGCGCACCACTCATGGATAGTGTCAAGGTCATTTTGGAGCACATCACGGCCAGTATTAAATGTTGTATTTTTATACAGGATACAATCATCTGCGAGAATTTTCATGTGGGACACTATATTTTCATTGATACCAGTCATGTAGAGGACCTAGGAGCGAACCCTTGAGGGACGCCTGACGTCACATCAATGACGCTGGATTGAGCTCCATGCACAATTACAAATTGGCGTCTCTAATGCAGATGCTCCGCAACCCAGACAATTATGCGATAATCAATGCTATAAAGGTACTGTTGTGTGTAAGTAAATCAATCACGGAAGCCGGTATCGAAAGCCTTACGAAAATAGAAAAATGTGCAGTCGACAGTAGTGCTGTTAGCTATGGCGGCGGCAGTGTCATGGGCGAATTATACCATTTGAGTGACTCAAGACAACCCCTTTCGCAATCCGTGCTGGTAGGGCTTTAACAATCCGTGAGCATCAAGATATCTTATAATATATAAATACATGTTCGACAAGTGTGCAGCAAACTGAGGTAAGTGAAACAGGAGGGTAATTTGACACTTTGTTTGGAGGGCCGGACTGATATATTAGAACTACTGATGCGACTTTCCAATAATCAGTAGGATAACTATTTGCCAGCGATTTTGAAATATTATTTTCAACAACGGAGGTATTAAACGTGAGCGTTCCCGAAGAAGATAATTTGGTAGACCATCAAGGCCGCAAGCCTTAGAAACGTTCAACTCTCCAGTATCATCGCTACGTCTTTCAAGTAAAAAAAAAAAGGTATTTTTTGACTCATGGGCAAGAGCATCAAACAGGTCTTGGGCAATTCACAAAGAGCAAGTACAGCAAAGGTTGACCAGCTAGGCATGCACAACAACATCGACGAAGTGATCGAGGCTCAGATTATGGCGCACATACTCCGCCTATCCTCGTCCAAAGCCGGTAGACTAATCCTAAATGAAGCTAATGTCTCCCTATCTCGAGCACGCGGTTATCCTACCGATCGAAATTAGAGAAAACTACAAAGTCTCACCGTTTCCCAGAGACGTCCACTCACAACACAACATGGGTAGGCGCTGGGCCCGCGCCCGCGCGATTCTCGACCGCACCGACACGGATCGTGAAGCATTTGTGGACGCGGCCCAGTACGGCCACACGTCCACTTTCGCGATAGCAGCCGTGGACGGGAACGGAATCTTACGATCATCCACATCGGTTAAAACGACCCGCAGCGCTAACGCAGAACAGATAGCCGTAGCCATCGCCATGGCAGACCCCACATATACGCATGTCCTCACGGACTCGCGTGCCGCAATTCGGGCCTATGAAAGCGGCAACGCATGAAACGACGCAGCGCATATACTACTAGCGAGCTCAAAAGAGAGCAAACTGCGCCTCTCCTTGTTCCCCGCTCACATGGGAAAGACATTCACCCGCGAAAACCAAACCTCAATGAAACGGCCCACGACCGTGCGCGAGAACTTGCCCGCCGCGACGGTCCTCACGGCCTCCGAGAGTCTGGACGTTCAGTTTAATGACCCGCTACTCACTTGTAAGGAAATCACCGCACACTATCGGGAAGGCAGAATGAAATACCCGCTCCCGCACGCCAAACTCGAACGCGCGCAGGCGGCCTCGTTTCTAGTGCTACAAATGGACTCGTATCCGTCACGAGGCCTACTAAGCCACTATAACTCAGACTGCCCAGAACTCTATTGCTCACTCTCGCACATGCTATGGCAATGTACCGCGTTACCAAAGGGCCCTCTCTCGAGTGAGCCCGAATGGGAAGAAGCCCTCAAAAGCCTGGACCTCAAACTCCAACTCAAGGCCGTCGAAAGTGCCCAAGAACTCGTGGAGCGCCGCCACGTTCCCGTCCCGACTTGGGCGTCGCCTACGGTTTCGGCCCGAGGAGCTCCCCGCGTGGTATCTCCAACGGCCTAAAACTCCTCAGGAGCTCAATAAAGTTCTTGACTGACTGACTGAGTGTGAAGCTGCAATCGCCGAAGGCTTGGCTGCACTGCTTGTGGTTTCTGTGCCTCTAGGGATGTGCAGCTGGGCATGTTTCTGAATAAACAGCTTGAACAACTGAGTATGTGCAACTGTGAATGTGCGACAGAGTATGTGCCTGAATAGACAGCTTCGTTCATTAGGTACGTGAAACCGGGAATCAGCCATAAGGTTAAATTCTGAGGAAAAACATACATTGCAAAGTATGCAAATATACTCCTCTTTACCTGCACCGTCACTGACCTCAGTTCCAGATTCCAGAAAAGGTGGAATAGATATGTTCTCTTTTGTATTCCTTTTTATATACTTCCACGGTTCTTTTGTATTCTGGCTGTTATTCTGAAATTACTGAAAAAGCGCTTTCTTCGTCTGTTTCTGTTTCGATTTTACCTTGTTTGTCAGTACTTTCATCACCATCAGTCTTACCACTCTATAAGCTGTCTGATTTCGTTTTAACAATCTTTTTATAGACACATTAAAGCATGGTTGGCTTTTTTTTTTTCGTTGGTAATATCCAAGGTAGAATAAAGCGGCCACGAAGCTCGAAAACTTCTTCGTTAAAGCACTACCCAGAGCTCCGTAACGCCGCAAGTTTCTGCGACTGTTTCAAACAAAACACAGTAACTACGTTGTTCTGAATTAATTTCTCTCATGTCCGCTCTTTCGTAATTGTACATAGATGATTTAAAGAATATTACTTCACATTTTCTAAATTTAGCTCACGTAACACAGCCTCATGGTCGCTGATTCTACTACCAGTGCTTACTGAACTATTTCAGGTCCGTTTGCGAATAATATACCTTAGAAATGCTCCCTCGGGCACGTTAAAGAACATTTTGGATTTTTCGTCTGGTCTCCTGCGGTCGAGATTGATCGAGTGAGAAGGTAAGCAAGGGAAGGTTAACCTTGTTCGCAACCGGCTGGCTGCCTGAGTCGGGAATGGGGGCAAATATAAGAAAGGAGACAAAGTCGAAGTGCGTACGTACCTGCGTTCGTGTGTGTTCAGTTAGCTCACTTACGTTTTCTTACAAAAAAGTCACACTGCTGCGCTGAGAAAGATTCAGCCAACAAAGTAATGCAGGGGAAGCTCTGCGCGGACAGATTTGCGCATTTGGGAGTACTCAGGCTTGGCGGCCGAGTGGTGAAGTGACGAACTCGCTGCATTGATACAGGCAAACTGACAGGATAAGGTCCGCCATATCTTCAGGGCTGAATTCGGTCCTGTACTAACGCAACAATCAAATGGACACGCACGATATGATTAGCACAGCTTCAGGACGCGGCAACCGTGGCCATTTTATGTTCGCAGGCAACTTAGTTTGATTGTCCGCATGCGCTTGCTGCTGTCGGATGGTTAGTCGACTGCATAGGGGCAGCGGAAGGGTCTACTGAGCCTTTCAGGCATATTGCGAATGTTTATCAACTTCGTTATGTATTCCTGTGGCTCCCACCCCTCACAGTGAAGACCACTGTAGCTTCTATATACATCAGTTGAGAGCATGTCACCACAGGTTTTCGTTTTTGATCCAGCTAGGAGAGATCAACGCAGTGTAGCTAGCCCAACCGCTAAGCCAGACCAAACAAAAAAGTGACTGTTTACAGCATTCTGCAACGCGGACTGGTAGTTCCAGCGGATGGGCCTCTTGGCCCTTTTTCTTATCATTTCCTTTTACCTACGCTTAGCTATAAGTCTAAGCGCTCATCGTAAACACGGTCATTAGCTCGAAGAGACGTGTAGCACGCAGCACCTAATTATATCCAGAAAACTTTGTGACTCATTATCTTTGATGCGTGCACTTTACGTAAAGGTGCCTTGCCGACAGACAGTGATGGCTCTGCAGGGGGCGCTATCCTTCATATCGATGCTGTACAGTGCAGGCCAAGGCCAGCACGTATTTCTGCAGATAGAGAGAACTCTGGTTTCGCCAGGAATGTGAACGTTTTTGTTTTTTTAGACACAATCATTCACTGCAGTGCGCAGCGACTAAGAAAAAGAGCGCTGTCAATGTAGTCGTCCGCTCGGTTTGCCCGTACTATATATCGCTGTTTCTCTTTAATGATTATTCAAATCAAAATCAAAGACATCTAGTCACCCTGTAATTGTAGTGACTACATCTTTTCACCTAAAAGTAATAACGAGAAAACTATAGTGTGATAACAAGGCACGGCACAAATTCGGAAAAGCTCTAGTGCAGTTATCCAGACCGAGTACCCGGAGTCCTCACATAGTCCTACACACGCTGGAACCACCTACATAGACAAAAACGGAGGAAAAGGTGCACCAAGCACTTTGCCGAGTTCCAGAACGTATACGCGCATATTGAGCAGCGAACACGTATCCACGAGGCCGAGATGCGGTCCAATATGAACAGGCGTGCAGATATTCGATAGTATTCGAAAGCGGGCTTGATCCCGCTCAAGCGGTGACCGGCGTTTCAAACAGGCTTCAAACGACCGCGGCGTATGCACGAATGCTTGCCTCGAACGCTTCTCAAGAAGAAAAAGAAACTGTCGTCCGCTCCTTTTTATGATCGAGGTTTTCAGCCTCGCAGCTCGGTGTGCGCCTCATTATATAGTGCACCACTCATGGCATCTTCGACTGGTCACCTCCCTCCCCTGACGCAGAGGTTCCACGAAACGCAGAGGTTCCACGAACTCAGAGTTAGAGGACAAGCGCGCAAGCCGAACGCATGACTCGCTATCGGAGGAAGAAATGGCAGATGCATAATCACGGGACTACTGCCAACGTCCGATGTTTCGTCTATGCAAAGCTCCCGGCGCTGGCAGGAAAACCGGCGGACGCGCCTATGGGACGAGCATCCGTCGAGATGCCAGCCCAGGTTGCCTACGTTACGATGGGCCGTCGCGAGTAGCGGCGACGCTGGGCTGTGATGACGTTGCGGGAAACGCTCTCAACCTCGACGACTGTTCCGACGACGGCTCGGAGCCCCTCAGAGCGCGCGAAGATGGATGAGAGCGATCGAAAAGGGCCAGCCGAACGCAAGGCACGCACCCTCTTTCAACCAGCCAAAAACAACGCCGCGTCTAGAGCGCTTCGAAACGGCCAGTCGTAGATGCCATCAGGTGTTCGTAGTATTTTTGCGCAGTACAGAGCTTCGACGAGACTGACACTACAGTCGAGCGCAGCTGGAACGAAATGACGTGTCCAACGTCCCAATTTAAAGGCGTCCGACTGCAGAGCGTTTGTGGAAGCGCATTTCACATGTGTGTTTCCAAATGTGTGGGTGTGTGTGCTTTTTTCTCTAATTTCTTCATTCCTCGTGTTCTGACCTGCAGTAGCATGCCTGTCATGTTTCCCATGTCTCCCATATATATATATATATATATGGAACAACGATGCATTTTGCTATATGAGCCGAGGATATATGTGCTGTAATACTCAGGTATTTGGTGTGCGTGGGGAACTCGGGACTTCTTGAAAGGCGTGAATGTGGGTTTCTATATTTACAGTAAATAACAGGGTCCGTATTCACAAAAGGTCTTGGGTTAGCATTGTTCGCAAGACCAAATTGTCGCCAATCCATATGATGGACACATTGTTAGCGATGGCGGCTAGCAGCCAATGGCAAAAATCACTTACAAACGAAAAGCTTTGTGAATTCAACCCTAGTTCTCTCCTGCATAGTATATCTTCAGTGGCGATGCTTTTGAACTGTTTTAAGGGATAAAAGAATATCACATAAACATCAAGCGCGAAGAACGCGCGCAATGTTCCTAGTACAAAAACGCAAACAGCTCAGCCTCCAAACGTACAACATTGCTTTGCGAGGTCGTAATTTTTTATGTGACTTTTGTGACTTTATGCTTTGTGCATAATGAACACACCGAAACGCCATTTTGTAACGTTCCATATCAGCTTGTTATGCTGTTAAACAATTTTTATTTGATACAAGTTTGTCCTGGGCCGGCCAGCTCATTATCGTGACTAAGTCGCCGACAGCTTTTATCGCATGGAAGAGAGTGTAAAGGCATAGAAAATCAGGTTTTGTTTGTTTATTTCTTTCTTTCATTGTTTACAAGTTCACCACTTCTATGCTTTATCGTGCAAACTTTATATGGCATGCCAAGTAATATATGACCCATGTGGCCAATATTCACATCGCGAACTATGTTGAAATTCCAGATTTGCGTGTGGAGTATAAATTGCGCATTTATTTACAAAAAAAAGCGCAGTCTATTTGTAGTTATTCATCAGACAATTGCATTTGGAGTTTTGCTTTGTGTCTATTAAATCTTTTTTGCGGATGTTACAGATTGAGGGCTATATGGAAAGAAAACACAGTCGAGGGTGCCTCGAGAACAGAGAGAGCGATAAGTGTTTTTTTTTAATCACGCAGAAACTCGTCTGGGAGTTGTCTCAATATGCGTAAGTAGTGGTGCCACTTGCTCATCTCCACGCAGCCCTGTGTCATTATCAATGTTATGAAACTTGATCCGACCAGTATAAACGAACGCAATGCGGCGACACGCTGCTGCGGACGGCGGCGTAAGGTGAATTTATGACGCAAGTCAACTACTGCAGGTGGCACCGCCAGGTGCGCTGATGACGTTCGGAGAGTTTGCACTCCGGCGTGCGAAACCTCGGCGTGCAGTATATGCGAGTAAGTTTGCACACAAGCGCACATTCACAGGATCTCAAGAAGAAAAGAAAATTGCCTCTCGCTCACATGATGCTTGGCGTGCAGGTGTTTTCTCAACCTTGTGGATAAATCCCCGTCAAAAACCATTAGTAACATGGGATTTGTCTCTGTCTGAAGGTAAACAACACCGCTAGATTCAGCCTTGTAATAGCAATAAATCTTGTCTCGTGCTACACCTGTCAAGTACCTGTCCTGGTTGCTTAGATGACGATGGCTGAGCGTGCTCATTTATGTTTGTTTATTTTTATTCCTTGTTGCCATTACCAGAGCGACACGCGGACACGCCAGAGAACATTGCGCGCAAAAACGAGGAAATGGATGTCGTAATGACAGTCGCCAGTAGTTTGCCCCGCAGGGCAGGTACGTCGGACACGCTTTTCGTCGTGGCGCCAATGGCCCAATTCTCGCCGCCAAGCCAGCCTAGAAGTTATGCAGTCGGAAAAAAAAAGTTAACGACACTGGAAGGGCCATGCTGCTGGCAGCGCAAGTATAGTGGCGCAGCCGATGAAGTGGTTGCGCAATTAATGTACGCGACTTTCCTTCTGCTCGCGGATTGCATAGCGAAGCACTCCACGGCGGCATCCTTGCGGCCTTGACGTAGCGTACGAGTGTTTATTGGCCAGTTTCTTGCTCCTAGCTTCCAGTACTACGTGACGCAGGTGGCTGACATGCGAGATATTCTGTATCGAAGACTTTCCATCTCAGCCGCCTTCCTCGTGAGTGGCGCTGGCTCTCACTCCCATGGCTAGGTGTAGCATTATATTAAGCATTATTATTATTATAAGCATTATTAAGCATTACTTCAATATCCCAGAAAGTGAAGCAGGTGGCAGCCGCTGCCATGCATCGAGTGGCCCGTGCACGCGTCTTGAACAGGTTGCGCGTTCGGCAACCTCTTGAAGTTGTGCACGCCCATTGCCTAAGCACATTTCCAGAAAAAAAAAAGTGAAGCATCAGCTGGGAACCAAGGAGTATTTATTTTTTGTTTGCTACCGACAATGATGCCCGCAGATAGATTAACCCGGGAAAGCGCAAGGAAATTTACATGGTTACTTTATAAAAATGTATAGTTCATGAGAGCAAAAAAAAAACGAACTAAAAGAAAAGACAACTTGCCGCTGCCGAAAGCCGAACGCGGAATCTCTTCAAGAAGCGGGCGACGAACAATTGATGTACTGCACCCGATATCACCTGGTTTACTTTCTTGGGTACTGCAGAAGACGGAAAGCGATATTTGCAAGCTTCTGCGCGGTTGTCTAGAGGTTTTGAGCCAGAGGTTTCGACCGCGGCGCATATAATCATGAACACGCGATGAGCCACACTAAAACCCGCAGCTGTTGCTTTTGTCCTTTAGTACAGCACTTAACTATAGTTTGCTTTGGACAAGGCTGACACGTTTTGAACGAGTGATGGCTGCCAAGTATTCATTCGCCACCTGACAAGAAAAAAAATACTGCAGTTTCACTCATAACGCTAACCAGCGACGTGATAGCTGGCACAGCAATATTATACGCATGAAGTATTCCACTATTTTGTCCTGTATCGGCTCGAGTAAACGTTCGCGGATGCGCGCAAGTAATCATTTTTTAAAGCGAATCTTTTTTTTCCCTCTTCTTTCGACTTTTCCACTGCTGCTGCTACCTTGCACGCCGCGTCCGGGGGTGGTGGAGAACGCGTATTGTACATGGCAGTGGCGCGGGAGAAGGCTCTAATAACGAATACCTTCAACGAGAGCTCCTTAGACGTGACCGCAACGCCCTCTGGACGGCTGTAGTTACGCGTGAGACCGCGGCGAAAGCATAGCAGAAGCTTCAGCTCTTATCTTTGTTGTAGACATGGCAATAGTTGCAGACAAATTGGGAAATTTTAATTCAAGGCACGGTTCGGCATGTTTCTGTTATTTCAAAAAAATATAGACCATGTAAGTTTGTCCGCCCAGCCAACTGACGCAGGTCATGCGGATGCAAAGTCGTCTTGAAGCGCCGCAGCGTGAAGACAGCAATACGCAAGTGGCCGCCTAGGAAATCAACACTTCAGCTCCGATGCGAGGCGCTGTGGAAGTCAATGAAGGGCTAAACTTCTGGTTGGCTACGAACAATGGCACGCAAGAACGCGTCGAGCAAAAACGTCTCTCTATGATTTCTTTGTACTAGGTACACAAACAGAAGTGGGTCACACAAGCACTTAACATAACCCCTGTCATATGACATCACTGTCATATGACGTCAGTCATATGACAGTGATGTCATATGACAGGGGTGATGTTAACATCACTGTCATGACGTCAGCATCACCGACAAGTATTGTTAATTAATGCAAATACCACAGAAAGCGTCGTCGCTTAAATCAGTTCCCACAGGCAATGGGATCTTCATACCCTTTTTTGTTAATCCCATAGGTTCATACACGACATACTCTGCTTTCGAGGATTCTTCATTTATAAAGGTGGATTAGTTGTTTCTCAGGGAAATTGTGCAACCAACTCTGGAAGACCGCCAATAAATATGGCTGTACAAAGATTAACATCTTCTTTAACCAGGAAGTTCAATTGATACGAAATTAGTAACATTGTGATTGTGAAGTAAAACGCTAACACTTGCACACATGAAGGCTATAGTAACTGAATATTACAGTGAACAAATATGTGAGCATAACAAAAAGACAAAGAAATTTCGCCATTCTTCTAGTTTTGTATCGCGTTGAAAATTTCAGAGAGTGTCGAAAACATTCGCGCGGATAAAACTCAGTTCAGTCGCACCTAAGCAAAAAGCCACCGGAATAGTCAAATCCAAGCCAAGCTTTTGGAAAAGTTCTTCTAAAAAATATTCTCCTTTAGACAGTGAACCGGCGACATGCTAAAAATAAATATTCTAGAGACATACTCTCATTGCAAAAAAGAAAAGAAAGAAAATCACACAGAGCTGATAAAGCCAGCGCAGACGTGTGAAGGTAAACGTTCAGTGTAGTCTCTCGACCAACGTTATCTTGTAATCGATACCTCAGACTTTCAAGTGAAGCACCGTCTATTGCTCCAAGAAAAATTTCGATACGCAAAATCAGAAGGGGACAATAAATATTTCGGGCAGCTTAGTGGCGCTGAGGGGGAGAGACGAGTATTCCTCTGCCTTTTCTATTCGACCTGTCGCTTGTTGTTTTAGAGCGCAGCTCTTTGGCGTCCGTTCCTGGGTTTCGCGTCGTCGTCGGCGTTGTCGTCGGCCTCGTAACCAGCTCCGCCCCCCTTTCATCCCCACAGCGCTAGCAGCGACCGACTGATACCGCTGGATGCCGCTGACGCCGCTAGAGAGTCAAGATAACGTGACTGCATAGAACACCGTCGCCGCCATGCAGAAAGAGGGGGAAAGGGTCCCCCCCCCCTGTTCTTGTGTGGCGGATAGGGTGCTCTTCAGTTGCCGACGCGCCGGTTATTTCACGTAGGCCCCGGCACGTCGACGAATACGTGACCACCTTCCCACGGCTAGACCTGATTCTTAGCGCTGCGGAAGCGAGGGTATCATATTGTTTGTGTCGGCATCGGCGGCGTTGTCCCTGAAACCAACTCCGCAGCTGGGGTTGACTCACTATCGGCGTCAGCGGCATCAGTCAGTCGCTGCTATCTCTTCCCTCCTCCCTTTATCGTGTTGTCCGCTTGCTGCGCGCGCTTCTGCCCCCATCGTTTGCCGCTGGGTGTACACGCCGCCCCCCTCCCCCCTCTTCCTGCGAGTCTCCGGTTGTCAAAGCGCCGGCTCGAACTTAATTCCTTTCTTCGCTCCTCCTCCAATGCAACCCCTGTGCGGTGGCAATCAGAGAGCCAGATCGGTGGCGGCGGATCTGTATATGTGCACCGCCCGAGCCGAAATTGCCGCTGCCGTTCGCCCTGTGCGGTGGCAATCAGAGAGCCAGATCGGTGGCGGCTTGACATAAAGACAAACAGCAATTTCCTAACACTTATGCGGGAGAACATCCCGTTCCTCTCGCTCGTAACGCGTCCCACGGCTGTGACAACCTCGCGAGGCACTTGTATAGGTCTCGTCTTTGAGAATCAAGCATTGGTGTACCAAGTCGAACATATATCAGTCTATTTCTCCGACCACAAAGCTTCCTTCATGACTGTCAAGAACTGTTAGTGGAGTCTTTGTTAAAGGAATACGTGTGAAAAATAAAAAAAAAATTCTGTGATAGCGCATACATGTGTTGCTCGATTTCTTTGCCTCAATCTATCGAAAAGGTGAAACAGCTTATTTGCTGCGCTCAAATTTCGCATTAGGAAGTAACGTAATCGTCGGTAATTTTCTTGTTGTTGTTGTTGTTGTCGTTGTTGTTGTTGTTGTTGTTGTCGTTGTCGTCGTCGTCGTCGCTTCTTACCGCTGGCTTCGTTTAACTTCTTTGGTTCGGTGCCAGTTAGAGATCGCTTCTTCGTGGGCGCCGCCATCTTCCGTAGGCAGCCGCACCATGTATGCGCAGACGGCATGCTGGCTTGTGTGAACGCTCCGTGATGCGTGCCATGCTATACACTCGGCGGCGGTGTTTCGTAGCTGTCCTCGCACTCGCGTGGTCAATTTATGCATGACATCTCGATGGCGTATTCTACGGGGGAAACGGTTCTGTGATACGTACTGAAGTTATCATCAAGTTGCCATGGCCGGAGTTTCCCCTGGCGTTGAGGCGGACGGATCACCCAGACCGATCGATGTGTGCGCGCGTGTTTGAGCCTGCAATCGGCCTCGGAGATCAGTTGTAAATTTTCGAAAATTCGTTTTAAGACTGTGATCTTGCTCCAGCATTCTCACTGTAGTTCCAAAGTGTGGTTGAAATTATGGGGTTTTACGTGCCAAAACCACTTTCGGATTATGAGGCACGCCGCAGTGGGGGACTCCGGAAATTTCGACCACCTGGGGTTCTTTAACGTGCACCTAAATCTAAGTACACAGGTGTTTTCGCATTTCGCCCCCATCGAAATGCGGCCGCCGTGGCCGGGATTCGATCCCGCGACCTCGTGCTCAGCAGCCCAACACCATAGCCACTGAGCAACCACGGCGGGTCAAAGTGTGGTTTAGCAGCAAATTAGTAGTTACGAAACATATGACGATTCTATTCTAACAGCGTGGGTACCGTTCTACTGCGGAATAAGTTGTGCTGTTTACTTTGACGAGCTTTGTTATCTGTAGATAGATTGCGTGACTACCTCGCTTGCTGGACGAGTTTTCTCCCCACGAATAAAATTGTTTTGGCTAGTAATGACCGCATACTGTACGGTGTGAGTAGCACTTGTCGAGCGACTGTCTGCACACTGCGAGAGCATCCGGGGCAGTGTTAGATGCTGGGTTACATATCTATTCCATACAGAGCATGGCCCAAGCACGCGGCATGACCATGCGAGTTCTTACTCAAGCGTTATCGAGTGATTTATTTTTTCGTTGCAGAAGCGGGCTAAAACCGATTTTGTTTACTATACTACCTTTTTTTTTCAGACTTATTCGTCCCATCGTCTACAACGCACTCACCCGTACTTCCGAAATTGTGTTCTCACAAACAGCCGTCGGATTCTTTTTATGAGATCCCCTTTAGATATTACTCCCCTACCGAGGAAAAAAGGAAATGCCGAATAACAAAGAAAGTATGCTATCATGCTGGTTTACCGAACGAAGGGATCGCTGTGTTGAACAAGGCCGTTGGCCTTGTTCAACACAGCCATCATACAGGCGGCTAATGCAGACCTGGCGTAATGATTCCAAGTCTACTAAGCTTGCAATGCGTCAGAACGATACGAATGGCAGAGGCGAATATTTTACAACGATTGGCCGTTGTTGTTTCGGGGCTGCATTGGGTTGGCCGTACACGAACACTCGTATACTTCAGTTGTATTTCAGTTGTATTGTATATTTCGGTTGTATTTCACTTCTCACTATACCAAGCGACGGGATAGTGAGAAGATTTTCCAGTTCACGCTGGCAATACACAGGCGCCAGTTCTTTTCGCCTAGTGAAAACCGGTACAGCCGAAATAGTTCACAAAACACACCCACCGCGGCTGATGATGCCCGTTCATGGCACGTTTACACAACAGCAACCGTAATTTCCGCAAACTGTAGTTACCGCTGTAGCTAAAGGCTACGCAGTAGTTGTTCCTCGTACCTAGTGTCAATCGACGTTGTGAAAATTTCACGAAAGATGAGTTAACAACTTGGAGGACGCTTAACCTTCGTCATTAAGATTGGAACACGATAGCATTCAGAGATCCCTGACTGCTTCTCACGCTTCCCGGCAACTGCAGCTCATGTAACCATAATGTTTACTGGGAAACGCTGGCAGCGACCACTATGCACGAAGGCTAGTTTTCTGATATAAACGTGGCCTCTATCGTGGGCCGATCCCTGGGGTAGTGCACAGCCGCACCTAAAAATTTTATAATTTCCGGGTTTCTGTTATTGTTTCGAACTTTTAATCTTTAACTCTGAGAACATTTCACGTAAACGGCATGCTCTGTCGGTGTTACGTTTCGTGAAATTTGTATGTGAGCTGGCATTCTCAAAATTCCGAGAAATAACTTTGCCAAGAATCAAAGACAAGGTATGAGTAACTTTAGCGATAGAGTGGTGGATGTGACAATAGTACCCTCATATGCCTCATGTCATATACCAAGGAGTGGTGTAAACATATATATATAAATATATACGGCAATTTTCGCTCACTGGTGCCGACACCGACACCAGATTTTCTGAGACATGGGCCGCTTAGCGCTATCGCGTAAAAAACATATGCAAATGTTCGCAGCACACACCGGCAACTCATTCAAACATCGCCATGCCACCTCGCACAAGGCATAGAGGAGTAAAGGCTCGCCGCGCGCCCTTTCCTCATGGCCGAATAAAAAGGCCTATAAATCGTACGTAGATACACGGGAACTCTTTCGCCTTGCATCGGTTAAAGCAAAGATACGCAAATGCGCACGCAGCGATCTCCGGTCGAAACGACGACAGCTTCACCCATTGCCGCAAGGTCGCGTTCCCAAGGTCTCATTGAGCAAATAAGAAGCGCCTTCATTGACGATGATGAAGTCATGATCTCCTTTGACGTAAAATCAATGTTTACATGCGTGCCTATTGACTATGCGTTCGAGTGCTGCAGGAAGCTTCTCGAGGCTGGCTCTTCTTTGCCCAAACGCACGCCATTCGAATCGCACAACCCGCCTTCTAAAAATTTGCCCTGAAAATACGTACTTCGTCTTTAACAAAGAGTATTACAACCAACTATTCGGCACAGCAATGGGAGCCTCTGTGTTCTTCGTTTGTGCCAACATTGCTCTAGAGGATCTGGAAAGTGCCGCCTTATTTTCATTCGGGACGCGACCAAAGCTATTTCTAAGATACATGGACGACTGCTTCTGCATTATCCCTCGCCGGCAGGCAACATATTTCCTCGAGCACCTAAATTCCTTCAAGCCGAGTATACAGTTCACGGCTGAAAAAGAAAACAATGGGCGAATTCCTTTCCTGGATGGCCTCGTAGAAAGGACTTCAAGCGGCTTGAGCACTAGCGCGTACAGAAAGCCAACGCACACGGGAAAGTACCTGAGTTGCGACTCGGCGCACCCAATTGGGCAAAAGCGATCCGTCGCAGCAGCACTCTTTTCCCGGGCATTGCGCATCTGCTCCAGCCCCACGAAACGTAGGCAGGAGCTATAGGTTGTCAAAAGGGACCTTATGAACAATGGTTACCCTCTACAACTGCTCAGAACGCAGGAGCGCAAATCAGCGAAGCCTCGCCGTGAAACGTCGAAAGAAACAGTGAATCACGTGGTGGTACCTTACACAGTGGGAACAAGTGAAGCCCTTGCACGAATATTTAAGGGCTAAGGTGTTCCAATCGCCCACGTGCCTTCCCGAAAACTTGGCCACCAGCTGGTTCACGCAAAAGACCCTTTGAAACACGCGGACTACCCGGGAGTGATATACAAGATACCATGCAAGAAATGTGACGTGTCGTACGTCGGCGAGAGCGGAAATTTTAAACGGCGCTTGAAACAACAGATGGATGACGTCGCCAAAGGTCACACAGCCGCGAACGCCCTGGTGGAACATCACGAACTAACCGGACACATCATTGTCTGGGACTCGGCAGCCATCATCGCAAAAGAGAAACACTTATCTGCCGTTTTCTTTTAGAATCATTTTAGATACAGTCAACTAGACACACGATAAACAGGACGCCGGGTAATTTTCCCCATATATACACCCGAACGCTGCGCCACCTCACCCATAAATAGCCGCGCGCCCATGCTTACATCTTGGTTGTGATTAAGGGGCCTGTACGGGGCCCGAAACGTCTGTTCTTTATTTTTCTTTTATTCTTGGCGAGTGCACGTTTTTTGGCACAATATGTTTCCTAGTCAGACGAGTTTTCCTCGAAGACTTGACTCTATTTCTCCACTGCAGCATCGACAGACGTTTTAACCGCTAAAAACCTTCGACTAACACACCGCGGGAATGGAGTTCAACTCTAATTGGGGTAGTGTTCATTTATTTCTTTACAAACTTATTTGAAAGCGCATTGTAATTTCTGCGACAAACGTTGGGGGACATCACAATGACTTAGGGAGTAAGCACATAGCACCGATCGCTATAAAGAAGGAAATAATAACTATGACTGACTAATCATGTTGTCAAATGAGAGGCCCTAACGAGGACAAGCGAGTCCTCATATACTACGATGCATGACCTTCATTAATTATTTTTTTGTGGCTACGAAGCTGCAAAATTGCATTATTAAATTGCTACTAACATGGCCAGTCACAATTTTTTTTCATCAGAGCATTAATACCCACGTCTGATGTTATGGCAAAAGCTTATTGTTTACATCTTCTAAAACTGTTTAGGTTTACTGTAAATCGGAGTCGCGTGATGAGACTGGGATAAGAAATACATGAAAATAAATACAACAGGGCTAGCATCATCATAATAATCATCATCCGACTTTGAGTCCACTGCAGGACGAAGGCCTCTCCCTGCGATCTCCAATTACCCTTGTCCTGCGCCAACCGATCCCCACTAGCGCTCACTGCCAACTGAACTTTATTCGAAGAAGCACCAGCCCATTATAATCTGTCGAAAAAAAAAGCAAGAATCATCTGCATTGATAGGCATATGCAAAGGGCGCACTGCTTCAGCTTACATTGAAGGTGAGCCAACTCTCCGAAATCATGCAATTGCTTAGCTCGTTCTCACTTTTGTGCTATAACTCTTCTCTAATGCCGCAATGCCGTCTGGGAGCCCCTCGTTCAGCGAGATACCGTGTTGCACTCGTACTCAGAGCGCGATAGTGCTGCATACTTACATGCGCTGTTTCGCTTAACAATAAGAAACTCTGAATACGACGTTTAAATTTTAATTCTAGCCCGCGTGACATCCAACCGTTCCTGCTAGGCAATCGCACCCACCAGCTCTCACTCAACTCACATGAGAAGCGCTGCCAATAGCACAGCCGAGAGGAACAGCAGTGCTCCCGTGACGAACATAGTGAAGCACGCGAGCGAAAAACCCAGGAACCGCTGTCAGCGCCTTTTTATTGCCTCCGGTGGAGAGAGGAACACCTGAGCGAGGAGGTCTCTTTTTCCAACTCTGCAGTGCGCCGTCTCTCCTTCACTGACACGTCGCGGCGATGAACAATATTCGATATGTGCGCACTGCAGCGAAGGTAACGTTGCTGTGCGGCTGTTACTAGGGTGCCTGGATGCTACTCTTCTCCTCACAGGGCGGTGACACGTCTGTTTGCGTCGCTATATATTGTAGGCATACATAAAGCCACGCTATGATGGACAGCGGGAATTCAGGTTCTGCGCTTGCTGACAGTGTAAAAATTTCGCATTTTCACCGTTTGTACCATTGCATGCATTGCATTTATTTACATCTCACCTTAAAAACAGAGGCTTAACGCTTAATGTAAAGTAATACTGGAATGAGCTTCGAGCCAATATCATAACCAATATTTTCTGCCGTGGTTTCGCTAGCGCTAACTTGTTTTTTTAAAGCCGATGTTTGCACATATGGTGTACACTGAAGGTTTCAGAGGTTCTTCTTCAAAAAGACAGGCGAAACTTTTGATTTAAATGTTTTAATGGCGGCATGCGATGAATTTCCTGGATTTTTTTTAAAAAATAACCTGTTGCAGATAACGTAAATCAAATCGTTGAGATGGATTACTCACATAGGCGGACATTGCTTGCACTAGAATCATAACACATGTTCAACTAATAAAACAATGGGCTTATTAACTTTTTAGTTACCTTAAAGACAGATATAACGATTTATGAATTGTAGCTGGTAAGTTTACAAGGCGTTATCCTTAACAATACCGGAAAACTTAGAAATGGTCACCCCGCATAACTGTCACGTTAGCAAAACCAGAGAAGGACAACCCGAAAACCGAAATGTAGTTTAAGAGGGAGAGAGAGAGAGAAAGGCAATTGAAAGACAGGGAGCTGAGTTAACCAGAGATTATCTCCGGTTGGCTATCCTTTACTGGGGGAGGGGCAAGAGGATGCGATAGGTGAGAGAAAGAAGGATAAAAAAAGAAAAAAAATCCCTAAACGCACACACGCACGTACACATGAACTGTTTCCGTGGGCACTGTCGGGCAGCCTGCAAAGGTGTTCTTAGTATTACACAGTGTCACCATACAATCCTACGTCACACTGTGTACAGTCACAATTTGTCAGAAAGTCCCGTGTCTTTTAAGTATCGCTGCAGCAGGGCAGCTCACCAACACGTTCAGACTGCCTAAGCCACAGAAAGCACACAAACGCGAGAGCATTTACAGAGCAACGCTCAAGCTTATACGCTTTTCATAAACATCAGAACAAGTCAGTTCAAGTTTACACCTGTGGCAGTTTTACTTCCATATTCCTTCTGCCTCATTACGTCTGGCTGGTACGATCAGCGCAAGTATAAATTCTGAGCTGCAACAAGAACTCCTCGAGAACATTTTCCTAACGTTTGCATGCTTAGTGCGTAGGATTTATAGGAATCACACATTAAGATTTGGCAGGCTTCTAATCAACATGATTAAATAATTTAGACAGCAAAAGCCTAGTGCATCAGAAAACTTTCGCCAGGCCGTTTCACAAGAAAACACAAATTTAGGTATCGTGTCTTAGATGGACAAGGTTCATGTCGACTTTTTTGCTGCGTTCTTGGTCGCGGTGGAATATGACATAGGTGTCGCTTTTCGGTTGATTGGTGCACGAAGGTGCGCAGCAAACGGGCATGATTGTATTTTTAGCCATAAAATCGTCAAGCACTTCTCATCTCACGTCTAGAGCCCGAAAATTCAATTTAGTTGAAATCAGCATTGTTAAAACAAACACCAGGCAAACATGACAGTGCCACACTGAATAATGCACGCACATGTGTGGCCGTTTTAACAACTCCGACAATATATCGCGGAGGTGCGGCGCGGGCCTGGTCAAAAGATGTCACCAGGCTGAACGGCGAGGGCGGCGCTGATATCGAGGGGCCCTAGCTGGCACTGCATAGTATGGAAGTATGCGGTATCTATTGCAGCTGGCCGTAAATGACGTAGTTCTTGCGGTCTCGATCCGCGCTAGAGTAAATACGTGTTTTCTCTTGAGGCGACACACGCACGCACAAATATACTCACACACACCTATGCACACACACAAAAAAGCACCGGCTTTTTAACCCATTGCACAAGACTCGTCCATATCTTGTCATTAACGCCATTATATCGTTTAGCGTTCAAACACTTGTGAGGCTCGCGTACTGGGGCTAATGTGGCGTAGCGTTCTGTTGTCATTGCGCATACCGGTGACCGAAGAGCTGCCGCCACGACAAAGAACAAGTTGGAGGGAGAGAGAAACATTTTTTTAAAATTAGTCAAGTAAATAAAGGCCGCCCCTGTGGCGGTCGCTGTGAGTTGCCTAGATTAAATTTATTCTTCCGCTTTACAACAAGTATAGCAGCAAGGTGCCACATGGCTTTCCGATGGGCACGAGTACTTCTTAGAAACATCCACTCGTTAAACTTAATAGCTGAGAAGCTGCGGCACTAATGTCTTACTAGATTTTGCTTGATAATGCCAAAGTTTGGGCTAATTGATTCTGCAATATTTATTTGTTAAACAGCGCAATTTCTCGATATTATTATTATTATTATTATTATTATTATTATTATTATTATTATTATTATTATTATTATTATTATTATTATTATTATTATTATTATTATTATTATTATTATTATTATTATTATTATCATTATTATCATTATTATTATTATTTTTGAACACATATATACAATTAACAGGAAAAAGGGAAAGCGCGGAGCAGGCTGATAACTGCCACCGGCAGGAGCAGAACGCCTGCCTACCCTTCAGAAGTTTGGTGACAGCATCAAAGAAATGGAAGATAGGAAGGAGGGGGGGAAAGCGAAAAGGAAGAGCAATAGGACAAATTTAAAGAATAAAGTAGAACACAATACAGATCACACACAGTAGGGCTGGTCACTGAAGGTGGCGCTACTAGATAATGTTGAATAGAATAGTTTCGACGCTACAAACATGAACCTAAGTTAGTTGACTCTAGAAAAGTAAGTAGAGCGCGATGAGCTGGATCACGTTCAGACGCACAACCACTGGGGTACAAACATTCGTTGAATGCCGTACACCGCAGGCCAAGAAAGTGATGGTCCCTCACTAGCGACATGCGCTGCGCACTGAAAGCCGGACACTCAAATATAAGGTGCTGAAGTGTCTCGCATCAGCCACAAGACGTACACAGTGGCAGGCCACACGTCCTTGTCTGTATAAACTTTCGCGCACGTTCACGCAGCCAACCCTCAGCTTTGGTAGTTGTGCTCTAACGCGATGAGGCAAGCCTCGGCCGGAGCGGGAACGAGGCGGGGCGAACACGGGGCGGGAACGTTCTATTTGCGACGCGCTGGTTTAGATGCTTCCTGAGGAAGTGGCAGCGAATTAGCAGACGAGCGTCATCAAGCTTGCACAAGATTTCTGGGCAGTCACAGCTATTATAAGCGCAAGTTGAAGCGAGTCGATCAGCCTCTTCATTTCCGGCGATTCCTACGTGTGAAGGTATCCATTTAGCAAAGAGAGATACCTCACGTGATCAAATTTTGCTTGCAGAGTCAATAATGTTGCGCACAACTGGGCAATCAATCTCACTCGGTTGTAACCTGCTAAGGACGGCGCAGGAGTCTGTAAAGATGGCAATCTTCGATGTAGTTAACTCCTCTTGCACGTATTTGTGTGCAACATTAATCGCTGCTAGCTCAGCATTTCTCGACAAGGAGGAACAGTGAAATTTAATGACAGAGACCAAACTGAAGCAAAGAGGAGGACAGCGCTTGCCCTTGTTTGTTCTTGAGCTTTTTCGACAAGGAGGAAACTCAAGAGCAAACCAAGACAAGCGCTGTCCTCCTATTTTCATCAGTTTGGTCTCCGTCATGAAATTGCGCTGTTTTACTTTGTGTTCCGGCGAGAAGAAAAAGCTCACTTTATAACAAAACAGGAGAAAAAACGCCCACGCCTTTAATGGAAGAGGGGAGACAAGTTACGCTGTAGCTCGGCACGTTAGTTACATTCCAAAATACCTCGGCACGCGTGCAACCACGGCGTCAATTGTTTCCCTATCTCAACCTAGATAACCACGCAAGGCTTGTCTCTTTAGAGCCACGAGGCAACGTTCTCAAAGTCAATCGCGTAGGTCTATTGACAACAAGAAAATCTCGAGTGGCGTACATATTCTATTGTGCGAGGAGTTCTCTACCGAACATTGACCTAGAACGTTTTGTTCTGATAGGGCAAGGTTGCCAATCAACCAAACACTTCGCTCATCACTTACCTATCGGCACTAGAGCGTCGACAGCCACCGAGGAGGTATCTGATAGTCTCGGCATGGGGGGGGGGGGGCACATATGTGTATCAGGTGAAGCTGTCGGTCATTTCATTGCGGTAGGCATGAGACTTGGTGAAAGAAACGCAGGGCCACAAGCATTATAACATGGTGTGTTTGGCAGTAAACGCAGTAAACGATTATAACTCAGAGGACAACTAAAGCAGACTAGATAGCTTCAGAGAGTTCGAATATCAGAGAGTGTTTTCGTGTAGGAGGAGGAAAAAAAGAGGGAAAGTATAAGGGTGAATTAGAAATGTTTTGCCTCTAAGTTTCTTTTAGCCAAATTAAAGCCGTAAATACGAAGTCAACATGTACATTCCTAGTGGTGGACCTTTCTTGCATCGAGCCGGCCTTATCTGCCGTTAGCTCCACGGTACAGCGCAGGTGTCAGTTGTGGAAATTGGCGGTTGTGCTTAAAGACAATGCGAGGCTACATGTGGCAATCAGAACCACCGATAAGCTCCGGTCATTTCATAGCGAATGTCTGCGCAACCCACCGTACAGTCCGGACCTCGTACCTAGTGATTTCCTCGTTTTCTGTCCGGTGAAGAGGTGTCTGGCAGGACAGCGATTCACGTGCAAAGATGAAGCTGAGACAGCAGTCCGACGGTGGTTCCGCAGTAAGCTCGACGAATTCTACCACAGGTGCATCTGAAATTTCGCGCTGCGATGGGGCAAATGTCTGAACTAGTGCGGGGACCATGTGGGAAAATAGTGCCTTATTTTGGCTGATAAAGAATAAATGAAAACACTTTTTGATTCGCCTTCATATAAAACAGACTAGCTACCGCGCAGATGAGTCAGGGGTATCGGAGTGTAAGGACAGGGAAAAAAAGGAAGAGAGAAAAACAAATGACAAATTGTTCACACGACTCGATACAACACGTGAACACTCAATGTATCTCACAATGTACGCAGATACTCAGGATCTGGAGAAATACGCTTAAGTCCTTCGGTGCTGATGTCCATCTGAAACAATCTCTCAGTACTATCTCCTCCGATAATCAGCCATTGTCAAGTCTATCTAGCGTAGTGGAGATTAGATTTGTTTATTCACTGTAGCGAAGGCAGTCGTTCTCTCGCTTGTTGTTCTGGTAAATGTGCAGTCGTTACTCAGGCGAAAGCGTTAGGCGCCTCGTGGGACGAAAAATTCGATGCCCGGCATTACGCTATCCGGCATTATGGCGCTGAAGTTCATAAGGAGTCGAACCCTTGACCTTTGGTGGGAGTAGAACCCACTGCTTGTGTTGTTAATTAGGGCGAAATTGATTAAGCCCCATGTCTATTGGCGGGAGTCCAGCACACGACCTTTGGTGTCAGGGCAAATTAGTCTATCAATTTCTTTATAAAAAAGCGTGAAGCCAAGGCGAAGAAAACAACGTCGGCATGACCTGTGGTTTTAATTGAGGGATAGTTATTTAAGGGCACTCGAATCTACTACCTTCATTGGAAGTCGACTGCACTTGGAGATATGGGCGCACCGGTCATATCTCCAAGTTCGATTCCAATTGCCATCCCGAACTTGGATGGATGGATAGATGGATGGATGGATAGATGGATGGATGGATAGATGGATAAATGGATGGATGGCTGGATGGATGGCTGGATGGATGGCTGGATGGATGTCTGGATGAATGGCTGGCTGGCTGGCTGGCTGGCTGGCTGGATGGCTGGATGGCTGGCTGGATGGATGGATGGATGGATGGATGGATGGATGGATGGATGGATGGATGGATGGATGGACGGACGGACGGACGGACGGACGGACGGACGGACGGACGGACGGACGGACGGACGGATGGATGGATGGATGGATGGATGGATGGATGGATGGATGGGTGGATGGATGTTATGAGTGTCACCTTTGGAACCGGGCGGTGGGTTGCCCCACCGAGCTCTTGCTAATACACTGCCTAATGTCCTGCCTAGGTTAAAATTCGTGGGTTCGACTTTGAGAGTAGAACCCATGCCCTTTGGTGGAAGTCGAACGCACGACTTTTAATGTTAATTAAGGCGAAGGGAGTTAAGGCACAGTTAAGTAAGATAAAGTTAATTGAAGAGCTCTAACTCACCACCTTTATTAGGAATCGAACCCAATTGGACATATGAGCGAACCGGTGATATCTCCAAGTTCCATTCCAATAGACATCGTGACCGTCGAGAGTCCAACCCACGACCTTTGCTGGGAGTCGAACGCACTACATTTTGTGGTAATACGGGCTAAGTAAGAATGCGCGGTTAATTAAGGTAACAAAAATTAAGGCACTCGAACCCGCGCCCTTTAGTCGGAGCCAAACCCGCAACCTTTGGGGTTAATCAGGTTCAAGAGGGGGGAACATTGGGTCAGTTGGTCCGACATGTTTAAAGAGGAAAAGAACCGCCACTTCAGACGGGGCGTGATGAACGAGTGGACAGGGTGAGCGGTAACTAGCAACTGAGGTTTATTACCAACAAACACATAGCAGCAAGATGTCGCATCTGCGCGCCGCGTGCCTTGACTGTCGTATGTTTAACGTATGCTAAAGTCCCTGTCGACGTTTTAGATATATGTTGGCTATATGTTGGTATACGTAACATACACGGCCATGCCATGTATATTACATGCGCTATAGGCGGATTATATCATCTTATATTGCCACACCACTCTATCACTAAAGTTGCTCCTACCAGGTCTTACATTCTTCACAACACTTTTATACTTCCACTTGTGAACGCAGGTTTTCATTCACGTAACTTCTTGCCTCGGATCACGAAAGGGTATCAAAAATGATCTATTTGCCAGGGCTCAGTGACCATTCAATTATCTATGAATCCTACTCCTGTCAACTTTCGCATCCCTCAAAGACAACTAAAACAAGAACATTGTACGATAAGGGTAATTCTAATGCAATAAACTGCGAGCTCGAAGAATTTACTAATTTTCTTCTGACTTTTGAAAGCCCTCAGTCCAGACAAACTGGTTACTCGTTAAAAACAAAATGCTAGACTTGTTTACTAAGCATGCGCCCCCCATTATTGTAACCGAAAGGAAGTTATCCTTGTGGTTCAAAGTCACATTGAAGCGGCTGAACCTGGGGCCGAGCACAACGCTTCAATGACGCAGGCGCGAGGAGCAGGTACTATGCCATAGAAAAAGAATTCGAAATACTCGCAAAAATGGAGAAACATTCCTTATTTTCACAGGCATTGCCCGCCATGTTAGGACATAACCACAAAAAATTCTGGCACACCATTAACCCTAATACCGCCCAAGCATTAGCTTTGTGCGACGAACCAAACCATTCAATTCCCGATCATGAGGCCGTCCTACAGCCTAACCACTTCTTGCCTTCCTTGTTTACCACTGAACCTGTCGACAACTTACCTTCCTTTCCTTATGTATACTATATCATGGTGCCCGACATTATGTTTTGTCTGAACGGCATTGCAGAACTAATCGACTCGTTAAAACTCGGATCTTCATGTGGCGTGGACGGTATCAAAGCGAAAATGCTCAAAAACACGAAATCGACTACTAGTGCGATACTGTGCCATATTTTCTAGCAGTCACTATCAACAAGTGTGGAACTGGTGGACTGGAAAGTGGGAAAGATTGTTCCAGTACCCAAAAAAGGTCCTCCATCTGTGTGCAGCAGTTATCGCCCTATTTCACTGCCTAGCATTTGTTCTAAACTAATGAAACATGTGGTCTACTCCAATATTGTCAATTTCTTAGACTGCAATAATTTCTTTCATTCTAGTCAACACGGATTTCGCGCAGGACTCTCATGTGATACCCAATTAGCTTTATTTTATAACGATATTAGTTCCAGCCTTGACCTCAACATACCCGTCGGTGCTTTCTCCTTAGACTTTGAAAAAGCATTCTACAACGTTCCGCATCGACGGCTACTCCTAAAGCTTTCTTGACTAAACATTAAGACGCCTGTATACAATTGGATTCGATGTTTTCTCATCAATCGACAATAATTTGTCTTTGCTAACACCCAGTCATCAAACCGATCCCCCGTAATCTCTGGTGTGCCACAAGGTACACTATTTGGACCCCTACTTTTTCTCATTTATATTAATGACCTCCCAGCTAGTATCTCTTCTACCAGACGTCTATTCCCAGATGTCAGCGTCGTATATTGTTCCATTAGAAACAGCGCAGATATTACTATTCAAAATGACTTCAACGTTATTGAGTCCTGGTGCGACACATGGTTAATGTCCTTAAATATAAAGAAACTTTCATTAATATCCTTCCACCGCAGGCCACATTACCCGCCAGCAAAATATATCATCGCCGGCTCCGCAATATCATCCACTGAATCTTATAAATATCTTGGCATAGCATTTTCAAGCAATCGGTCCTGGTCGACCCACGTAACAAACATAGCTAACTCCGCGAATCGCGCTTTGGGATTTCTTCGTAGGCACTTAAGGCTTGCTCCCCCATCAGTGAAACCAATAGCTTATCTTGATTTTGTTCGGTTAAAGTTAGAATACGTATGCGCTGTTTGGGACCCTCATCAATCTAACTTATCTAATATTCTCGAATCAGTTCAAAATCGTGCAGCTCGCTTTATTTACCCTGTGCATTCTTACCATTCCAGCGTTTCCAAGCTTAAGGCTCGGGGTCACCTTACCAACCTTCGATTGCGGCGTCAATTATCTAGACTGTGCCTTTACCACAAATGTTATAATGATCCCTTCGAAGTTCCAGATATCTTGCCTGTTCATTGCTTCTCCAGCCGCACAATCCATCCTAGAGCGGTTTACTCTCCCCAGCGCAAACTACCACTCATCTTCACTCCTTTCTTGTGACGAACGCATGGGACTTTAACTATGTACTAGCAATTGTCGTGCACCACTCCGATCATTATCAATCCAAAGCGGTGCTGTGATCACACTTTAACTGTAATTAATACCCATCCCTCATGTAATACCCCGATTGGGGCCTTTGAGGTGCAATAAATGAAATAATAACAATGGTACGACCCTACGACACATTATTACAAAATCTCAAATTTATTTAGTTATTTAGTAACTCGACAAAACATTTATCATTATATATTTATTAGCAGGTTTCCCGGTGACGGCCTGCTCCCGGTGACCAGAACCGGTAACGCACTCTCTCACCAGAGCAGGATTGGCCACCCTGGTGCAGTACTTGGCCACAACCTCCTATATGAATACAACAATCAAACCCCGGCCCTCAGTCCCCAGCAGCCGCGAAGCAACTGACCACGGCGGCGGTCAGATCTGTAACGCTGCAGAGGGTGCTAAGAATACCTGGCTCCGGACAGGCCGCCATTGGAATCTGAACCTGGCAACGTTTAACGTTAGAACGCTATCTAGTGAGGCGAGTCTAGCAGTATTATTGGAGGAATTAGAGGGTAGTAAATGGGATATAATAGGGCTCAGTGAGGTTAGGAGGACAAAAGAAGCATATACAGTCCTAAAAAGCGGGCATGTACTGTGTTACCGGGGCTTAGCGGAGAGGCGAGAACTAGGAGTCGGATTCCTGATTAATAAGGAAATAGCTGGTAACATACAGGAATTCTATAGCATTAACAAGAGGGTGGCAGGTCTTGTTGTGAAACTTAATAAGAGGTACAAATTGAAGGTGGTACAAGTCTATGCCCCTACATGCAGTCATGATGACCAGGAAGTCGAAAGCTTTTATGAAGACGTGGAATCGGCGATGGGTAAAGTCAAAACAAAATACACTATACTGATGGGCGACTTCAATGCCAGGGTAGGCAAGAAGCAGGCTGGAGACAAGTCAGTGGGGGAATATGGCATAGGCTCTAGGAATAGCAGAGGAGAATTATTAGTAGAGTTTGCAGAACAGAATAATATGCGGATAATGAACACCTTTTTCCGCAAGCGGGTTAGTCGAAAGTGGACGTGGAGGAGCCCGAATGGTGAGACTAGAAATGAAATCGACTTCATACTCTGCGCGAACCCTGGCATCATACAAGATGTAGACGTACTCGGCAAGGTACGCTGCAGTGACCATAGGATGGTAAGAACTCGAATTAGCCTAGACTTGAGGAGGGAACGGAAGAAACTGGTACACAAGAAGCCAATCAATGAATTAGCGGTAAGAGGGAAACTAGAGCAATTCCGGATCAAGCTACAGAACAGGTATTCGGCTTTAACTCAGGAAGAGGACCTTAGTGTTGAAGCAATGAACGACTATCTCATGGGAACCATTAAGGAGTGCGCAATAGAAGTCGGTGGTAACTCCGTTAGACAGGAAACCAGTAAGCTATCGCAGGAGACGAAAGATCTGATCAAGAAACGCCAATGTATGAAAGCCTCTAACCCTACAGCTAGAATAGAACTGGCAGAACTTTCTAAGTTAATCAACAAGCGTAAGACAGCGGACATCAGGAACTATAATATGGATAGAATTGAACAGGCTCTCAGGAACGGAGGAAGCCTAAAAACAGTGAAGAAGAAACTAGGAATAGGCAAGAATCAGATGTGTGCGTTAAGAGACAAAGCCGGCAATATCGTTACTAATATGGATGAGATAGTTCAAGTGGCTGAGGAGTTCTATAGAGATTTATACAGTACCAGTGGCACCCACGACGATAGTGGAAGAGAGAATAGCCTAGAGGAATTCGAAATCCCACAGGTAACGCCAGAAGAAGTAAAGAAAGCCTTAGGAGCTATGCAAAGGGGGAAGGCAGCCGGGGAGGATCAGGTAACAGCAGATTTGTTGAAGGATGGTGGTCAGATTGTTCTAGAGAAACTGGCCACCCTGTATACGCAATGCCTCATAACCTCGAGCGTACCGGAATCTTGGAAGAACGCTAACATAATCCTAATCCATAAGAAAGGGGACGCCAAAGACTTGAAAAATTATAGACCGATCAGCTTACTGTCCGTTGCCTACAAAGTATTTACTAAGGTAATCGCAAATAGAATCAGGAACACCTTAGACTTCTGTCAACCAAAGGACCAGGCAGGATTCCGTAAAGGCTACTCAACAATAGACCATATTCACACTATCAATCAAGTGATAGAGAAATGTGCAGAATATAACCAACCCTTATATATGGCTTTCATTGATTACGAGAAAGCGTTTGATTCAGTCGAAACCTCAGCAGTCATGGAGGCATTGCGGAATCAGGGTGTGGATGAGCCATATGTAAAGATACTGGAAGATATCTATAGCGGCTCCACAGCCACCGTAGTCCTCCACAAAGAAAGCAACAAAATCCCTATAAAGAAAGGCGTCAGACAGGGAGATACGATATCTCCAATGCTATTCACAGCATGTTTACAGGAGGTATTCAGAGGCCTGGATTGGAAAGAATTGGGGATAAAAGTTGATGGAGAATACCTTAGCAACTTGCGATTCGCTGATGATATTGCCTTGCTTAGTAACTCAGGAGACCAATTGCAATGCATGCTCACTGACCTGGAGAGGCAAAGCAGAAGGGTGGGTCTGAAAATTAATCTGCAGAAAACTAAAGTAATGTTTAACAGGCTCGGAAGAGAACAGCAGTTTACGATAGGTAGCGAAGCACTGGAAGGAGTAAGGGACTACATCTACTTAGGGCAGGTAGTGACCACGGATCCGGATCATGAGACTGAAATAACCAGAAGAATAAGAATGGGCTGGGGTGCGTTTGGGAGGCATTCTCAAATCATGAACAGCAGGTTGCCACTATCCCTCAAAAGGAAAGTGTATAACAGCTGTGTGTTACCAGTACTCACATATGGGGCAGAAACCTGGAGACTTACGAAAAGGGTTCTGCTGAAATTGAGGACGACGCAACGAGCTATGGAAAGAAGAATGATGGGTGTGACGTTAAGGGATAAGAAAAGAGCAGATTGGGTGAGGCAACAAACGCGGGTAAACGACATCTTAGTTGAAATCAAGAAAAAGAAATGGGCATGGGCCGGACATGTAATGAGGAGGGAAGATAACCGATGGTCACTAAGGGTTACGGACTGGATTCCAAGGGAAGGGATGCGTAGCAGGGGGCGGCAGAAAGTTAGGTGGGCGGATGACATTAAGACGTTTGCAGGGACAACATGGCCACAATTAGTACATGACCGGGGTAGTTGGAGAAGTATGGGAGAGGCCTTTGCCCTGCAGTGGGCGTAACTAGGCTGATGATGATGATGATGATGAGCAGGTTTCATTGCGCTTCTCACTGATATTAACCTAAATTTTAAAGATCTTTTTTTACAGTGAAATGCATCTGGTTTTAAAATCTTGAAATACGATGAGTAGATTGCAGGGAGAGGCCTTCTTCCTACAGCGGACATAACGTAGGCTGCTGCTGCTGCTGCTGCTGCTGATGATGATAATGAAGAAGAAGATGATGATGATGTTGAATGCAACTTCTAGTGCATCTGATGGCTCCTTCCTTTCTTTATAGATGAAAGTCATCGTGAGGTAAGAAAAATTACAACAGAACCCATCTCATGATGACTGTCGGCGGTTATGCAATTTGCAGTCAAGCTATCTAGCTGCACACCGTATTGATGGAGTCACGTTTATTTAAAATAAGCAGTCGTCATTCTTAGCCACCCGTTCCTTCGGCTGCATGCAACCTACACTGTTCCCACATTGCTATAGTGGTGGTGGTGATAAACTTTATTGGAAGGGGGGAGGGGGAAGAGGGAAGGTGGCTGAGGGGTCGGGCTCAAATCGCCAATGGCCTGCTTGCTATCGTTGATGACGGCAGTTGCTTGCGCATGCATGAACATGGCAATCGTGGTTTCCTCCGCTTCCACCACTCGGCCAGCCGTCATTGTTATGTTTTCTATCAATCAATCGTTGATGATGGTGATGAAAAACTTTTATTCAATAAAGGGAGAGTTTTCAGGCCAAAAATGGCCCTTCACATAGGTGGAGTCCTTAGTCCATGGGACCCCAGTGGACGATGCCGCTACCCGCGCCCTTTAAGACTCCAGCGCCGAGCAACTGAGAAGGGCTGCCTCCAATGCTTCTCTAATGAGGGAAGGGTTAAGGGGAAGGGAAGGATTCATTTGACATGCCCACACCATGTGGAAGTAATCGGAAACTTCCCGACAGTGTGGGCATCGCCCATCAACTTGTGGGTCAAAATGTTTCTCTATTGCAGTACATGACAGGGTGTTGGTCTGCAGGCACCTCAAGGTTCGCTCATCGGCCTTACTTATACGGTCTCATTATACGGCCTCGTAAAGGGCTCAGTTTGAACAAGGTGAGCACCACCACAATCGGTTCCGTACTCATCGAGGCGTCCGGCCTAACGTAAGAGGAGGCCCGTGAAAATGTCTGCCCAAACTTCACTCAAAATATCATCGTAGTCAGCACACCTAAGCCCAAACACGCTGCAAAGTACGTTAGAATCAAGTCTTTCAAGATTATGGAAGCGGAATACGAGGTTAACGCATACGAAGCGGCACCACATGCCACATGCAAAGGCTTCATCCGAAGAGTGGACATCAGAGACTCCCAAGCTATGATAACAAGAAATATCGTGCATGACTTGAACCCGCTTGCGCTGGCTGCTAAGCGCATCAAGACGTCGGGATCGGTCATTGTACCTTTCGATGTACTTAAAGTGCCCAATTTTGTCAGGTGTGGATCCACACTAGTGAGATGCTACCATTACAGGAAGCAATTCGACGTCTGCTTCACCTGCGGAAGGGTCGGGCACCGCTCTGATCTGGGTCCAACACCTGACTTTGTTCAGTGCAGGGTATGTGGAACTCGCAACCCAGGAGATCAACATGTGTGTGTACCTAGGTGTAAATTTTGTGAAGGCGATCACCCTACGGGCGACAAGTTTTGTAAGCAAAGATTTCAAGTCCCTTACGTCGTACGACTCCGTCGAAGAGAGTGCAACAGGACTCGGTCGTCAACAACAGCGCAGTCGAAGGCGCAACAGCTGGCGCCCAACCATCGCCCCGAGGACAGGGACCACTCACGCTCCAGGAGTCGCCTCAGATCCAGACATGGTTCGCTATCCAGGGAGAGAAGGCGCTCCAAGTCAAGGGAAGTGCAGGTGCGCTTCGTGCACAGGGACTCAATACCTGGCGAGATGACGACGCCAGGAACCATCTGGGCTGACAAAGTCAAAGGTATGGCTAGGGTTGCTGGGGGCGCCTCGGCTGCTGTGGGTCATGACAATGATTCCAGAAAAGAGCAATTAATTAAACAAGTAACTTCTTTAAGAAAAGCTAATGATGAATTGACCAGGCAGGTAGTAGATCTTTTCAAAAAAGAGCAGTCGAGCCCTGCTAGAGTAGAGATAGGTAGCCCTGTAAGCCAAACCAATGATCCAGGTGAATCCAGGTCCCTTGCCCCTAAAAAGAGAGTGGTGAGTTCCGAAGATGATTCAGTCTTCTCAGCCCTTAGTGAAATAAAAGAGGCAATTAAAGCGATAAGAGAGACAGTGGAAACGACCAACTTTAATGTGGACAAATTGTGGAAATGGAGGCTAACGGCGTAGGAAAGACTTAGGAAAATGGAGGCGCGAGGGGATGACGATGATGAGTATCTGCCATCGGAGGCGGATAGTATAAAGTTCATTCCTGGATTGTCGGGGGGCCATCACAAAGAGGAAAATAGCGGGTAATAGAAAGGCAGCCGCACCTAATAACAATGGACAGTAATCATGGATTTAACGTGTGGCAATGGCATTCTCGTGGGTTCCAACACAAAAAGCAGCACTGCAGCACGTGATCAGGTTATCTGACGCCAGGCCAAAGGTAATTATGCTGCAGGAAACCTTAGCGGACGAAATTATGCTTGCTGGGTACAAAGTTATATGTAGAGACAAAAAAATGGGGAGGGGGTTGGCGACCCTTATTGACAAAAAGTTGCCATACATTGAGCATGATATTCACCTTCGACTTTCCAGGTATGAATTTATTCTAGTTAAGATAATACTTAAAAGGAACAGAGGTAAGACGCAAAGCATTTTCTGCTTGAATATTTACAGCAGTCCTAGCGACATTAGACAGAGGTTTAGAGCACTCTTCAACAAGGTGCTTTCGGTTGCCAAAAACTCCCCGCTCGTTATTAGGGGGCTTTAATGCTCCCTATCACACATGAGGATACACTTGGAACACAAATAAGGGAGAGGAGCTATGGAGTCTTGCCATGGACCTGGGGTTATGCTGGATTACTGATCCGGCGTATCCCAGCCGTTGTGGCACGTCCACAAGCAGGAACACCACACCAGGTCTTCCTTTTGTAAACAATTCAAGAGGAGCCAATTGGGAAAATTTAAACTTGTATCTCGGTAGCGATCATTACATCATACACATAACCATACGCATACCGATACAGGAAACTAGAATCTTCAAATTCATTGATTGGGATCAGTTCAGAAAAAACAGGGCGAACAGAAGGAAAGTGGGGCCTCTAGGCGCCGAGCAGGAGCCCCTTCAGACATGGGTCATCCAGCTCAGAGAGGACGTCAAAGAGGCCACTAAAGAAATCAGGACAGAGGAAAATATTGAAGCTACGGACAGCAGGCTGGCGCATGTGATTGAGGCCAAACAGGCTATGTTACAAAGATGGAAAACGCAGAGACTTAACAGAAGGCTAAGGAAAAAAATAGCGCAATTAAACAGAGAAATTGATGATCATTTGAAGACCCTCGTGAAGCAACAGTGGGATGAGATCTGTAATTCGGCTGATGGTAGACTCAACCATGGAGGTAGCTGGAACCTCCTCAAGCACTTGCTCAACGAGAATGAAACACGGACAAGTAAGAGAACAGCTATAGCTAAGTTGGTTCATCAGGAAAGCCAAGATAAAACAGAGAGGGATATCATGGATAGTCTCGCAGCCAAATATCTCCCACTTAAAAAACCTAGCGAAGGGGACGAGAGCACCGAATATACGGGAGGCATATGTGAAGAACTTGACCGCAACTTCACTGAGAGAAAAGCGAGGGCGGCTCTTCACAGTCTTAATGATAGATCGTCGCCTGGTCCTGACGGAATAACTAACAAGATATTGAGAAATCTAGATGATGAATCAATTTCTTATGTAACTGAACACTTCCATGAATGTTGGAGAAAAGGGTTATACTCAGAGGAAAGGAGGGTAGCCAATACTACCTTCATACCAAAGCGACGCTATGAAACATGTCATCCTAAATCGACTCACGAAATACGTTAAGCAGAACAACATCCTCCCATACAACTTGATCTGCTTTCGTCCCGGGCTCTCAACTCAGGATGCTATGCTGCTGATCAAACACCACCTTATACAGGCCAGCCCAGCGCATACGAAAGCTCTTTTGGGATTGGATGTGGAAAAAGCTTTTGATCGTATAAAGCATAAGGCAATACTTGACGTTCTCTCGGAGATGGGTTTAGGTAAGAGACTTTTTAGCATGACTAAGGACTTTCTTAGAAATGGAACTGCACAACTCATGCTGGGTGAGCTTAAGTCAGAAGCTAAGAATTTGGGAAATAGGGGCACTCCACAAGGGGCTGTGCTCGCACCCATGCTATTTAATTTAGCAATGTCCAAGGTTGCAAGAAATCTGGAGAAAATTGGGGGCATACATTATGTGATATATGCCGACGACATAACCATATGGAGTGCCAAGGGTAATGTAGGACAGACAGAGACTAGATTACAGGAAAAATTATATGTTGTAGAGAACACACTGAAAGACATAGGGTTGAATTTCTGGGCAGCCAAATCAGAGCTCTTAGTCATTAAACATAGCAGAAAAGGTCGTAAACGAAGACGTTACATTCCAGAAGATGAGCCAAGAGTTTGCTTATACACTCATGAAGGATCCGCAACCATGCTAGTTGAAGAAATCAAGGTTCTTGGGTATCGCATAGACGGAAACAATGCTAACTATTGAACAATACGACATATCTTGAATAAAACAGACGAAGTCATTACATTACTAAGGAGAATTACCAATAGACACAGAGGCTTAGGTGAAAACAGCGCTTTGAGGTTAATACACGCCTTTGCTTTCTGTCACTTTACTTATGTGGCTGGATTATTCAAATGGAAGCAGGCAGAACTCAACAAACTTAATGTGATGCTCAGGAAGCTCCTTAAAGTAGCCCTACGGATACTCAGTAACGCTGCAACCGACAAACTCATGAGTCTAGGGGTGCACAACACAATAGAAGAAATCGTGGAGGCCCAACATCTAGCGCAACACGAAAGATTGACAAAGTCACGAGCTGGCAGGAACATATTACAGGCAATAGGTGCAGAACTGAATACATCAAGGAGCCCAATAGAGGCTGAAGTAGAATTAAGGACTGAAGTTAGGCACAAGATCAGAACCAACCCTCTCCCCAGAAACATGCATCCAGTATAGAATGTCGAAAGGAGGAAGGCAAGAGCTAAAGCACTCTTGCAGGAAATAGAGCAGCAGAACCAACTGGCAGCTATAGTTGATGCTGCCTGGGTGAAAGGTAAAGAAGCATATACGGCCATTGCATCAAATTATCAAGGGAAGGTGCAAGACGCGCTCAGTATTTTTTATCAAGGACCCCATGATGGCGGAACAAGCGGCAATTGCTCTAGCCATCAGGAGTAATAAGTGGGCCTGCATTTACAGAGATTCGAAATCCGGTGCAAATTGTTTTGATAAAGGCTAGGTAGCTGGAGTTGCAGCTAAACTTTGTGAAAACATCGGAATTATGAGAACTGAAATCCGATGGTTTCCTGCGCATATGGGGAAAGTGGACGAGACTCGGGTAAAGCTCAATGAGGGTGCTCATGACTTGGCACGAGGACTTGCTGGCCATGACAGCCACAACCGAGCCATTCACCATCAAGCCAGGGAATCTAAAGATCATTTAATAACTTACAATGACATTACCAAACATTACTATTTAAGACGCAGGCAATACCCTTTGCCTCATTCAAAACTGAACAGGGCTCAGGCAGTCTCACTGCGCTTATTGCAAACGGGTACATATCCCACACCGTACAGAATTATTAAAATATATCCAGAGAGGGGGATTAAGATGGACTGCAGTGATTGTAATGGCATCATTGGAATCAGACATATGCTGGCGGAGGTTCCCGCGACTCTCCCCAACCTCGTTGAAGAATGGACACAGTGGGAGAAAAGGATTTCCCATAGTTTCAGGACCGACTAAGGGCAGTTCAGAGGGCCCATGATGTCGCTGAAAGGCTTGGCCTGACAGTGCCAACGTGGGAGCAGTCCGCCTTGGCTTAAGAAGTTGAGCCTCCGGACCTCATTACAATAAAAGTTTTCACACACACACACCAACCCGTCAGTAAATATATGTATGGAAGCGGCACATTATTCAGATATATGGGTTAAAGTAAGTTGTTTAAGTCCACATGAGAGTATACTTAATTTTTTTCCTGACTCCGGAAATTGATAGTTTTTGCACAGGTCTTGACAAAGTCCCCGCTGGTACGGCCGCTGCTTTTGCCGTAATAAAACCTGAGGAAAGCACGCTCTCACGACGTGAAAAGAATTCCTAGAAAGTGCTGTCTCGACGTAGAATGCGATTCGTCGAAACAGGATGACGTTCATGGCGGCTCAATAGTCGAAGATATCCCCTAAATCTTCGCATGAGGGATAAGCGTCAATATGAGGTACACATGATTCCGCATTCGTGCCCTTTGTCGATGTGCAGCGTGGAAGACCACGACATGTTCTCGGTGCTTGAACTTGTAAACTCTCCATTGTACGTAGGACGAAGGGGCCATCACAAACCATCACAAACGTAGTAACCAAAGACTATAAGACAACTTGGGCCACTGGGCCAGCGTAAAGCTTGTAAACATGACGGCATGACGAGGGCCAGATGACGACAAAGCTAGAATGACGACAATGAAACGACCACGGAAGCATCATGACCACGCGCACTTAGCTATTGGCTCAAGCTGAGAGTCAACTTGGGCCATTTTATCGGCTAAGAGGATAGGTATTGCAACATGTGGCACCGTTCAGCGAGTTGGTAGTGTCAGAATTTTGTTGCAAAGTGAAAGAACAAAAACGCACACAAGATACACAGACCACATGTTCCTTTGGTTTCAAATGCGTGAGCATTTCTGCGCTGGTCCAACGAGGAAACCCGTCCGTCCGTTCGCCTGTCACCTCGGACGAATCGCAATCAAGAAATTAATGCATAAAAATGATTTTTAAAGAAAACATGTTTGACGTGTTGAGTTTCGAACCTACGACCCCACGCGCTCAGAAGCCAAGTGTCTTACACAATGGGCCCAACACACACGCTTGCAGAAGGTGAATATATCTACTCCATATGAACTTGTTCTACCGGGGGTACAAAACAAATGTCAAAGGAGAACATTTTCTATCGAGGGTATCTTTAAAGATTTTGTGATGAAATAAAAGACATCTCTAGGACCAAATGCAGAGTCGACTTGGACAATTGTAGACCTCCCGAAAATTCCGACTTTGTGGAAATTTAATGCCAACACGCCCCATCCCCAATGCGTTTCTGTGGTCGGCGGTTGCGCGTTCCGTTGGGGTGTTCCATTGGGGCACCCATCACCGGTCAAAACGCCACCGATCTGTGAATGCTCAGAGGCGAGATGATGGCGCTACACACACAGATAAGCAGTCAATCAGTTGATAAAGATGATCGGGAGGGGTCAGTTATATGGATCTCAGCACGGGCGATAATTGTTCGACGCGGGTAGATAACGTGCTAAAGAGCGATAAGGGCTTACAATGATTGGAGCAGTTCACGTATGGTCCATAAGCACCAATAAGGATTGATGAAGGTTGGATCGAGTTTGATAAGAATTATAACAAACCATAAAGATTGATAAGTGCCAGATATAGTATGATAAATTTTATAACGGCTGATAAGAGTTTCTATGGGTCAGATCAAGTTTAATAAAATTGGTAATGACACCGGGCTTCGTGGACATAAGCAAGTAGCACAATGCAAGGGAAGCCGGAACGCGACACACTCATGTTCCGCTCAAAGAACAAATTAAAGCGTGTCCGCTGTCGAGTGATTGACTTCTTCCTATCGTTGACGAGTTTGCAGCTATGCTTTCGTACTAATTCCATGAAAAGAGACGTTGCCCGCATCGGTGACATTATGTAATGACAGAAATGACACACTTATTGGCTAGAAGTAAAAGTGAGGCATTCGGCTACGTGCACGGCATAGCCAACCGGTCCGGGAAGATGACGCAACCGGCGTGGGCCCAGCGCAGCGCGATGGTACAATGACATGATCGCTTCTACCAGCCTCTTCCTTTCCGATATCCTTTGGTCTATTCTCTGCCTGCGCACTTATTCATCTCGATCATCCTTCCCCACCTCCTAACTAGTTTCGATGATAACCACGAACGCTGAGTGCCCTTTCTTGGTCCATGTATAGTTATCATGATATAAAGTGCTGTACTATTTAAAAAAATGCATGTTTGGCTTTGTCTGCATTTTTCCAATGAAATTCAGCGCTCGGCCTGTCATCTGCACCAAAAAAAACGTGAAGCAGGAAATTTTGTGTCACTACACGTTAGGTTAGACGCACGCCATTATCGCGCACAACTTTACCGCCACCGACAGCATTAATAAAACGTGTGTGCGCAATTATTTAACTCAACATGCCGTATGGCAACACCTGCGGTCTATAAAAAATGTAGAACAAACACTCAGAAATGTTTATTATAGAATATGTTTATAAACATGACAAAGCCACATACGTAGGGATGACAAGGGACAGAAAGGAACAACTCCACATGTGAAGGAATGCTTACATCACTATTTAAAACGCCCATTCAGAGAATGAGTTGTCTCGGCGTTCATTGGCCAAACTGTGTAGGACAATCCAGGGCCCTATTGCGGGCGTTGATGCCATCGCATACTGGCCCAGCTCCATGGTTCCCTAGATCGAAGGAGAATAGGCACAAAATACCATTTTATTGAAACAGTACAAACAAAACAAAAAACAACACCTCAGCTTGGGGTCCGAATCAATTCTAACAAGCTTCCGCTTTCTAACGCGTTCCTATATTGTATGTGCTCGTTCCCGCACTCCGCCCCTCTCGGAATGCGGTGGCCCGCCACAGGGAATCAAAACTCGTGACGTCATATTCAGCAGCAGCTGTCTTCAACAGTTCTTAAGAATCTTTAGCAATGTGCAGCTCCTTACGGATACAGTCATCTTGAAGGCGAATGGTAAGGAGCTGCAAGAACACTACAAAACAGTTTTTCGGCAAACGTCGAGTGCTTCAGTGAGTGAACATTGCTAAATAGTATTTATGTCATGCTGCCTTTTCCCTATACGACTCAAAAGGTTCCAGTTTTTCTGGGGTTGTTACAATTGTTACGGACGTAGTGATTTAACGATCATTGTAATTATATTTGGTATCGTTTTTTTTTCATGCTTTCAACTACACCTTTTTTACAGGATGTTTGATTATGTGCATGAGCAGTGTACATAGTAAAATTTATTCGAAGATTTGATCACTACCGAATATTCTTTATCTGTAACCCTGTTCTGTGAAGATAATTTCTACTATAGTTTGCGGTATTCACGTGTACATCTGCCTTGCAGTGTTTTCCACCCCCCTTGCTCAATACTCCTCATTAGGCCTGTAAGATATATTGAAATAAATAAATAAATAAATAAATAAATAAATAAATAAATAACGACAGCATTCTGCCGTTTGTGTTTAGCTGCTCTTTGTGAGGCCAAGGGGCAAATAGCACACGCAGCAAACGCACTATAATTAAACAGCTCTAGCTGGCGCATTCCTAAGCTTAGCCACGCTTCTTTCGTGCGTTCCATCACTCCTTTGCACCGCCCGTCCTCATTCCCGCCATCCAGTGCACACCCGGTCACTAGAATCTACAACTATAGACGCTATGTATTGGTTTTCCGCTGAACCTCGATTCTGTACACGATAAGTGAATCGAAAACTACAAACGCACAGTTCCATAATGACCCTTGACTGAGATAATAAAAGTAAGGTGAAGCAGTGAGGTTGGCAGACTCATTCTTTCTAGAAAAGTGTGCAATGATCGTCACCTTCTGAGAGGGGCCTAGTTCCATGCGGTACTTCTGGACCATCTTGGCCGCAGTGTATCTCACTTTTAGCAAGGCCAGCCTCATTCCAGCGCAGTTGCGGGGCCCGACGCCAAAGGGCATGAATGCTGCTTTCGTAAACAGGGCCTCCTTTCCGGGGGAAAACCTGCGCGGTATAAAAAACATATGTGCGCTATGAAGCCGCAAGGCTGCATTTACAAGCGGTAGATACTCTTTACTTACGTCCCTTTGTTAGTTAGTTAGTTTGCTGGTTTATTCGTTCGTTTGTTCGTTCGTTCGTTTGTTTGTTTGTTTGATGGTTTGTTCTCGTTCTGTTTTTTTTTATTTTTTCAATATCTTTAGGGCACGTTCGCATCATGAGTGGTGCCCGCTACTCGTTTACGCTTGATAAATATGCATGGAAACACAGACTGTCTTCAAAAACCTAGCAACCAAATAGGGTGAGAAAAACAAAGGTCGTGGTATACGCAAAATATGGTTATCTGAACACTCTTGGATCTATCATAGTGGCTGTGTAGAATAAGACTTTCTGTGTTACGAGTTGGTTATAGTCCACATAAAGCATGTTAGCGTTTTCAAATGTAAACCACGGCTTTACGAGGTTAATAAATATGCCAGACAAAAGTGATGGTACGTTGGGGCGAGAATGTTGGAAGGTTACCACATGATGAAAAAAAAGCGCGGATTATAGTAGTGACAGATAAGTGTATCTCTTTGGTAGTGAATTCTCGTTTCCTGAGAAGACGTTGGGTTTATGACGTAAGCGCTGCACGTGTGCGCATTTGGTTGTCTTCTTGCATCGTTCTGTCTCTAAAATAAATCACTTGATGCAAGCATTCGACCATGTCCACTGTGTTCTTCTTATCCTCATTCTGAGTCCTTTTGTTTGATTTCATACTTGTGCTAACAATGCAAGTGCCGGCTGTGTATCAGGCGGATGTGGGACTTTCATTCTGGTGCGAGCAATCTGTTTTTGCCTGAATGTAGTACCTGACTGTAGAGTAAAAATAACAACGAAGTAATCGTTCTAGGATATTCCTTTCTTAGGTCAGTTTTACCAGGTCTTGTACGTGCAAGTTATTAAAGGTAGCCTGAACCTGCGCTGGACGTATCAGTTCATTAGCACTTTTAAATTCGTAGCACAACAAACTAAAGCGCATTTCTTAGTTGTGGCGGAAGAAGTTACATTCTAAGCAAAAATTCTCAGGTTGACTTTTATTTTCCTGATTAAGCGATCTCAATTTCCAAATTCTGCTATAATGCTATATTAAAAACTTTACTAATCCATTACGCATTCATCGCTTGGGAAGGGCGTGTTTGTGAAATCAATGCCCTTCGAGTCTATATTTTTATCACAGTCCTACTTTTAACAAGGCACAAAGCCGAGTGCTTCAGCTAACGTAACTTATTGTAGTTATCCTACCAAACAGGATTGACTCAATTTATTCAATCACATCCACCAGCAATTCCAGTCATGGTTGCGCCATCACTAACAACACATCACCGTTGTTCTCTCTCGATAGGGCCGTTTATGTCCTGTCCTTTGCACTCTAACTTCTGCGTGGGAAACATCTTATTCAGTCAAGAAATAATAAATATGTAACCCTATAAACAATAATAATTGTTTTTAGGAAAGCGCTACAAGGCCCATTTTAGGCTTAAAGTTACAAAAACAGTTTGGCGTGATCAGAAAGACCTCATATGGCTGTAAGAAACGTCTGTGTGACACAGAAGAAGGTCTTGTTCTTCTTCCTTTCAGAGTGTATTCTAATTCTGACCAGCACTGGAGGCAGTCCACTTTAACAGCTAAGAAAACAACTTCGATCCCAAATAATGGAACGAATCTGGAAAACGTCTCTGCGACTAGGCGGCACCTCTCGTTGACAACTAAAACCAAAGAAATGCATATATCATAGCTGTATTTGAAGGCTTTCCTTGTGCAAACCTTCCAGAAACACAACGTACCTTACAAACAACGCATAGGAAAGCGTGACTGCGTTTTCTTCTGCAAGGGCAACCCTCCTATCGAGTTTCCAAGCATTCCGCTCAGCCGCCATCTTGCTCGGCCTACGAAGTAGCCTGAGTCGTTCTTTTAAAGCGAAAGCGTTAGTTCGTTTCTTTCAATGGCTCATACAAAAAAAAACGCGGAGTCTGGTCTAGTGGTACAAAAATATCATCCGCAGCAGTGGCTCATACCCATTAAGCACGAAAAGATTGAATCTCTCGAATCTCATTGATTTGAAATTAAAGTTTACGTTCTTCTTCTTCTCCTCATACCTCCCTAAGGCAGAGGCTACAAATGCTCAGATAAGTGGAGCAAATAGAGTATACATTTATTGAACTCGCCCATACAGTACACAGAACAGCATACGTTTCATTAAGGAACGGGTTCAAAAGAAGCACCCAAACCATCAACCGGCTTGGAAGTAGGCTATGGCCGAAGATACTCGTCAATCGAGAAACGAGGTGAGGCGTGCGAAGTGGCGGGAGGAAGTCGCTGTACCGCGAGTGTTGCTTTCCCTTTTTGAGATGATGCAACATAAATTTGAAGAGCAACGTCCTTGGCACGAGTCTGACCCCGCTATATAAGCGCGCGAAGCCGCAGCTAAGCGTCAAAAACGCGCCGCAGAAGTCGAACTCCGAAAGCAGCAACGCGACGATGCGAGACGGCCATGTACAGAGCAGGCCAAAGCTCGCAGGCAACGGCTTGTCCAAGGTTTACTTGAAAATGCGGTTAGTTATGGTCTTGCAAGAAGTCTGAACCCTCCGAACTTAACGCATTACGAAATGTGCAGCAGGATTTCGTCTTCACGTGTTACAGGAGTGCCACATGCTGCCGAATGTCTTTTTTTTTTTACAGCGAAGCTGCATATGGGCTATGGTGCCATAGAATTTTCGTGTCCGCACACAGAAACTGTCATCATTGATTGCTCGTAGCCCTGTAAGGCAAAGGCTACAAGCACTCGGCTAAGTAAAACGAACAGTGCTTACATTCTTTGTAGTCTCGCAAATGACATAACGAACAGCATGCCGAAAACTGCCATCGGCGGCCTAGGAGAAAACAATGCTTGGCCTCGTCTACGCTCTGTTGTGACTCCGTAAAGAACATAGTTGGCTAGTGCTGAGTATGAGTTCCCATGGGGATGCCACGCGTGTCTATAGGACTCCCGAGGAGCTGCTCGCATACGAAGCGCAACAGCGCCATCTTAGAAGAGGGTATGGGCGACAGCGGTGCGAGGCAGACACCACCGAAGATCGTGCCCGAGAGGGCGAACGCAAGCGGCAGGCCGGACGGGACTACGTGTGTCGCGAATCGGAGAATAGTTTCATAGCTACTCACTTTGCGTGGGTTAGCTGCGATGACACTACCAGCCTCTGGTGATTGTCGATGATTTCAAAGTGGGTATGTCGATGCCGAAAAGGGAGTGGTTTCCACGTTCAGTGTTGGAGACGTTTCGCTTGCGATGCCACACCGATCCGACACAACCAACCACACAGCGGCGTACGTGCATCGATTTGACATTACCAAAGAATGTGCCCGCAGTTGCCAGTGTGCCAACCGGTGTATATCATAGCGACCACAAACTCAATGTGGCCGCCGTTAGTAAGTGACAATGAGTGATGCAGTAAAGTGTTCTTATCACGATGTTTACAGCTCCTCTGGTCATCTTACTTCGCAGGGTGGAATGTCCTTGAGTTTCTTCTTTTCTATTTATTTTTTTTAGTCCGACGCCCTATTCAAGAAGCTGTTTTTCGTGCCGGATTAGTCACACTTGGAATTAGACTCTATGTGGTCGCCGTCAACTTAGCCGTCTAATTAGCCGTCTACAGCGAGTAATGATGTTGGATCACAGCCTTACTCTCAGGCCCTCTGTTTCCGAACCTAGCAGCCAAAAGATAATTCGTAGTTTCATGTAACAACTCTTATCTGAAATGAGCTTAAAACATGTCTCCTTTCCTTCGAAGCAACAAAATATTTTAATTTCTCTCTGCAAGACATTCGTTGCATTCAAGCGGTAATGTGCACTGCGTGCTTCCTTTCAAATAATATACTCACTAATTATGTTTCACTTATTTTGAATTATATTCACGAGTACTGTACTTACTCTCGTAATACATTGAACGCGGTACACAAGCTTGCGTTCGAAGGAGTTTTAGTAGACTAAATATTAGGTTAACTTACCTGTCGGGATTAAACTCGAGAGGGTTCGAAAAATATCGTGGGTCTCTTTGTATCTGGTACAACGCTGCCATGACGCTTGTACCTGCTTTGTACTTGATGCCATTGTATTCGAAGTCTTCTTTCGCCTGTCGATTTACATTCCTGCAAAGCAATGTTTCGTGGGAGATCACATGCCTTAGAGCGTTATATCATGTACCTTCCTGCAGCAAAAAAAAAAAAAATAATCAATTTACCGCTAAGCATTTCGCTCTCATAAAGTTGCTGAATAATTCTCCACCTCCGTTACGAGCACCAGCAGTGCCCCAAAAAGGCTCTCGCAGCTCGAACAGCAATTAAAACCGTAAACACGTACTTTATTTCTTAAGTAAGTGGCGATTCGCTTGTACACACGTTCTGGACTACTAATCAATCAATAACAGAATATATTATGATACAAATACATTCACCAGAGCAAGCTCGCAGTTTTGCCACATCTATCTTCAAAATAAATTTAGTTAAAACACAACGTCGCTGAATAATTGCAGAAATGGTTCGCCGATGTGCCTATGCTTAAATACAATAGGTGCATTGTGGTTGCAACATTGGGAATCCAGGGAGTCTATGGCATCGCTATCCAATGGTACATTTGTAGCAAGCTCCGTTACTGGGTTAAGAAGTCGCGGAGCGTAATCCTTGGTATTCACTCAATAATATTTAACTTCTGAGCAATGCGCCACTTTAGTAAAAAGATCAGATCAGTTTAAACTTCGCATTTGAGAAAACTGGCACATCATAAACATTTTTAGGTCGAATTGGAGCTCGTGGTTTTATTGCCCGCCTGATCCTCAGGTCAAGCGATTTATTTAAATGTATATGTACAACCGTAAACTAAAATATTTCAGATCGAGCAAATGTTTCTACAGTTGTTTTCTGAGAAATAAATACAGAAAACGTGCTCGAGATTTGTTATTTTTGAGGATGCAAGAAACATTTGTGTCGTCGATTCTGCTGACAGCAGCTGTGCAACGATCAATGGCCACTGCGGTGGCCGACTGGCTACGGCGTCACGCTCCTCAGCTTCCGGGCGTTGGCGCGGGCTCAACCCCGGCTACGGCGGCCGCCTTCAGAGAGCGTTGAATGCAAAAAAAACGTCCGTGTACGGTCCATCACGTGCACGTTAGTGAAACCCACGCGGTCAAAAATTATTCTGCAGCCTTCCGTTACGGCGCACCTCAAATTACCATTGTTATTGTGTTTTGGCAAGTTAAACTCCAGAATTTCATGTCACTTTTAAAGCAAGGCCCAACTCCATAACAGAAGCCCTCACCGTTTGTATAGGATGGACCATGTTATGAGTAGGTGTAGGATATATTTCGTTTAAAACCAACTATAGACAGTTACCATTAAGTCACCTAATTAAGCTGCTCTCTCGGGTCCTCGTCTGCAGATATTCAGCGCAATTTAATGCCAAGTCTAGTTCTTTGGCTAGAGTTCTCAATGTTTGTCACAGTGAGTGTACTCACGTTAATCCTGGAGGGTAAAGTCGTAGCGTTTCATCCACTACGTGTTCCAGGTATTTCAGCTTTTTCATGACGGTTTCATAATCCAAGGAGCCCTAAAAACACGAATGCAAGTTACTTCATACAGAATTCAAGATTTCACAAGCGACACGTAACTGTTTCATTGAAAACTTAATCTCGAACCGAAACTTCATTATCTTTAGCTTCACATAGAATAACGGGTGGCAGTCAGGCGGAGTTTTTAGGTTCGTTCGAGCTGAGAACCTCGTTTTCTGTGGTACGCAAGGTGGATTGAAAAGCTAGGGATCTAAGCATCCTTGGTGTCCAAAGTATGCACGAACTAGTGAATGACTGCGAGCAGGTCCAAGCATGCATTGCTCATGCCACTTTAAGTACATTTTTCATACTTAACCTGACCAGCAAAAAGTAGTAAATCTTTGTCACCACTTCGCAAATAGCTCGGGAAGAGATGGACAATGTCTTTGTGCGTCCCTGCTCGCATAGAGCATCGGCCTCACATTAACTTTCCTCAACGTCCACGATGTCAAGACTGTCATACTTTGTGATCGCTCGAAGAGGTGGACTTTTCTTTCTTTTCATTATTGGAATAGCCAGCCGAAATGCCACTTAATTACGCGGGACCTCATCACGTAGTAAACAACGAAATCTAGTTACAAAATATAGCGATCATTTTTTCTGACGAAACAACCGCACATATATTTCCATGTCCGCAAAAAGCATTCTAGATCTTGAGCTTTAGCAAGATCGAAAAGCCCGACCCTCGTCTCATCATGAAACCGGCGTCACTTACGTCGGGACCGACGGCATCGATGACTTCTCGCCGAAGCTTCTCTTGGACATCAGGGTGTTTCGCGAGGGAGTACGCTATGTAACTCAGAACCGTTGCTGTAGATTCAAACCTGCATTTATTGAAGCTACGTTAGTTACATCTAACGCATTATCATTGAACACAGGCAACATACATTCTGCAACAAAACTACACTGAATCACAATGACAATCACAATTGTCAAAGTGCTTGCGTTCATATATATCAGACGCTCGACCTTTCTACGAACTATGTTGCTTATTCTTTTTCACGGACTAATCTACCTATAACCCTGTTTCTATATTGAGGATTTGATTGTGTCTTGAGACCACATCAGTTCAGGTAAATTCTCGTGCTGGCGATTAGCATGAAAGGCAACCAGAATTCAATTACTCGTTGTTTACGCATAACGTCAGGTGCGCTTTTAATTCTTACCCGGCTATGAAAAGCGCTGCAGCGTTCGTTGTAATTTCTTCGGTTGTCAGAGCCCTCTTTCTGGCACTTCCTGAAAGTGAACAAGAAGAATTTCTTTTAACTCGTTCTTCGTAACATTCCGAGAGAATTTATGCGTTCACTTTTTGAAAAGTTCAGTGTTCAATGTTGTATACAATGTTCTTGCAGTCATGAATGACGTTCCTTTCTTCCTCTTTATGCTCTATGTAATTTTTTTGTACTTCCTCTCTCATGGCGCAATACTCCCATTGTAACCAATGATGTATCTATAATTAAATAAATAAATCGAAAACTAAAAAATAGCACTATCTGTAATTTCATAGATGTGTATGTAAGCAAAGTAACATAGCACACGTTTTTACGGGGAGGTTGACTAATACCATATGAGCTTTAAAACAGCGTTAGACACAGGTCTGCTTAATGTCAGTTCATTACAAAGGACATTACAAAGAGTATAAACCATGAAAATAGTGATTCTATTAGGAGTCGCAAGCACCTCACTGTCACATTCGTAAGCCCTGACAATCGCGAGGACATCGTGCTCCCTTTTATTTCATTCTTGCTTAGTAGCTGGATTGTTCTTTTAAAAGGACTTGTGCTCGACGTCTAAGCAAGCAGAGAGTGGCATTATATCTTAGCCGAGAATTCATAAATAGCACCAGCCCTCTGAACCTGGTTATAAGCCACGCATTTTCTGAAGGTAACGGGTGGATTGGTTAAAGTAGAGCCAAGGCTGCAGGTAAATTGAGTCCTGCACTCTGTGTATCGTGACAGTAAGAAGAATTTTGGAACTGTTTGGTACGACAAAAGGGCTTAAGCATTGGAAAATTCGAATGTATTAAATTACAGCATATATATTGAACATATTCGATATAATGATATTATATTCGTGTATTTATATATATTTTGAAGACTGAATCTTACAACCGTTGTTTCTTTATTAGAAACCACGGCCATTTTTCAAATCAGTTGATCCCTAATGGAGTTAGATGACGTGAAATTTGGGGCTATCTGATAGTCGCTACAACACCCCGCTTCGCTCCCCGAAATGCGCTTAACTATTCCTACACAGTACATTGAGCGAAAGGTTATTGTCACTTCTCGAAAAGTATCGTTGCTACAAGAAGTGGTTCGTGAATCAGCTTCATAAGTGGCAATATTTTCGCGCCGTAAGGTCCTCTGGTCCTATAACGGACAAATGCTTTGCGACTATCTGCCGTTGAGATACTCGTTTTCATATCACCTGGTCACTTATTTACTTCTTGAGGCAAACGCTTTCTCTTATGATTATCGCTGTGTATTGAGCTATCCACAACGGTTTTACGTCTTTTTCGATGAACAGTATTTCTTTTCATATTTGCGTTGATATATGGCGATATGTGTTTTCTCGTACGCAGTCGTATTCGATTACCTCTTCCATTACGGCTCTTCCAAAGATTACATAATTTTTGCTAAATTTACCTTGCGGAGCAGCTGAGGACGTTTGAGTATTGCACCATTTGTGATCAGGATGCTACATATTATTCGAAAACACGCAAATGTCATTTATATGTTTACGTGCTTTCATGTTAATTTCACCGTGAGGACATCCTTAGCTATATTCCTCACTTTAAACAGTTACGCAGCATGATAGAAAAGGCTATCAAAGGGAAACGAATTTACGGAGTCACCATTTGCAACTTTTTTATCGCCACGTTCCTCTTCTGCCTCGATGTACTCCGCGTCGAGCAGATCTTGCAAGAAGTCATGCATTCGCAGCTGCCACGGGATTGAAAAAGAAAGATAGCCTAATCTCGTTCCCCAAAAGGCAATTGATCACTATGACAATTTTCCCTTGGCGCCAGTGATCTGGCTGCTTTCACTCAAGAAAGCAGGTAAAGCCTGCTTTTTTTTGCATTCTCATTACACGCAGTAGACTAATTGAATCTAAGATCTTAATATTTCAACAGATCGTCACGTCTAGTGTGGATTAAAAGAAAGGCTTGTGGACGCCCGACAACACATGGGCTTCGCTGATATTAACTGAAGCAATTACTTTAGGCAGACTAACAAGGTCATTCCCGAGTGGAAGTACGACCTCGTTCTATCATATAATAATGTTGACGAAATGGAGCGCTAAAATTCGGAAGCAAAAAGGCAAGCGACATGCCATGGCGCTATTGCAACACCCTTGCGGAACGCTCCTATCGCTTGCATTTTTTCCTTCCGAATGTTCGCGCTGGTATCCTCGTGTTAGTTTCACTATGAGCCGAACAAGGAATTCAGCTAGTCGCAACAGTCCGTTTGTCACCTGCGAGTGAACGCAATATGAATACACGACGGCAGTGTCATGTATTGACAAAAAAGCCGACAGTATAGTGTCTGTGGTCATCTTGAGTTTCTCAAACTATTTCGTAAAGCACAATTAGTTAGCCGATTAGTTACATTTATCTGTGCAAAATTTTATATATGCGTTTTAGAGCAAAGGTAGTATTTCATATGTTGTAGAGCAGGCTCACAAACACCTACTAAAGTTGTTGTTGTTATTACGTTATGATTTACGTGGGTCTGTTCCCTGAGTGCTGAATATGGTCCGCTTGATATGAAAAAAGAAAAATATAAAAAAATGCGTGCGTGCTTGCGCATCTGGACAGCAGCGCTCTCAATCGCGTTTAGAAAGAACGAGGGCCGCTTGCCAATCGCAAAGAAAATTACTGGGCTCGGTTTCAAGTCTATGTCCCCGTCTATTTTGCGAAAATCTAAATCCGCTACGGACCTAATGAGAAGCCTGCGCTGAACACAGACGCAAACTATAGAGTTTCATGCAATTACCTATACAGCAAACACTGGCGCTAGTTTTAGTGGAGCTACAATTAGGGTGGTTGGGCCATCATAGGAATTATGGTTAGCACATGTATTTGCCTAAACTTCGTCCTTCTCGCTGTGCATGTTGATCATCTTCGACAAAGTACTGTATTATAAATAACTAAGAAAGTTCGACAGAACCCATCACACGATGACTGCAGATGGTAATTCATTAGCATGGAATCAACGTAGCGATATGATGTACTGGCACCGTCAGAATCACGATCATATCTTATTATTAGAAGTTTGGCCACATTACAACAATTTAGTTTGCAGAAGGAGGTCCCATAGTCAAAGACTGTATCGGGACCTCCTGTACAAGAATAGTTAATATAGTTAACATCTCAAAGCCACACTAGCATATAATTAGGAACTATACAAGCAACAAGAAAAAAAAACGGTTACAGAACAAAATACTAAATTGATTACAAATAATAACAAAGTTTAGCATATCTCATGGTAGGAGGAGAAGTTGTGCGGGAACAAAATGCCAACAGTTTATTTACAGCAACAAAAGAAAAAGGAGAAAATAAAGCTAAGGAAGACCGACTACAGTAATCCCCTGGCCCCGATCGAATACTCAATAGGGCACTACGCAATCTCGATTACGGGTCGATCGAGAAACTAACAAAATACATTAACGAGTGTTGGGCTCACGGCAAGCTGCCCCGGCAATGGAAAGAAGCAAATATCACACTGATACCGAAACCCGGCAAGAAATTACAGCTGGAGAACCTGCGCCCCATCTCCCTCACGTCCTGCGTGGGCAAGTTAATGGAGCACGCGTTTCTCAATAGACTCACGTATTACCTCGAGGACAACGACTTATTTCCACACACCATGATTGGGTTCAGAAGACATCTCTCCACGCAAGACGCCCTTCTGCAACTAAAACACCAAATCATAGACAATCCGGGGCGTTCGACGAGAGCCATCCTCGGGCTGGACCTGAAGAGGGCCTTCGATAACGTTCGCCACGATGCCATATTGCGACAAATAGACAAGCTAAATCTCGGCCTGCACACGTACAACTACGTCCGAGACTTCCTCACGGGAAGAACCGCTCGCATGCGAGTGGGGAAACTACAGTCAGAGCAAATGAACATCGGCAGCTCGGGCACCCCGCAGGGCTCGGTGATCTCGCCAATGCTCTTCAACCTCGTCCTGCTGGGGTTGCCCGACCGATTGTTTCAAATCGAAGGACTGCATCACACGCTATACGTGGATGATATTACGATCTGGACGACAACGGGCAGCGACGGAGCGATCGAGCAACGTTTACAACAGGCCATCCAATGCGTAGAAAACTACCTCGTGGGCACGGGACTCGCCTGCTCGGCCAAAAAATCCGAACTGCTGCTATATAGACCAGTCAGAAAGGGGCGCCCACCTAAATGCTACACCCCCCTGGGAAAGCAAAAGATCCAATTAACGGCATCAAATGGCCTACCCATCCCGATAGTAGAGAAAATCCGGGTACTAGGAATGATGATAGAGCATAAGGGTGGCAATGGCGAAGCACTTCGCAAGATAACGGCAAAGGCCACCAGCACGATGCAGCTCATTCGACGCATCACCAACAAACACGCGGGCATGCGCGAAGGCAGCGTCATCCGACTCATACAAGCCTTCGTCATTTCTCCGTTAAGGTACACGGCAGCGTTTCACAACTGGACGGTTGCGGAAAAAAACAAGCTCAACGCGCTCATACGCAAGGCGTACAAATGTGCGTTGGGACTTGCGCCTGGAGCTAGCACCACCAAGCTCTTGGAACTAGGCCTACACAATACGCTCGAAGAACTCGTGGAGGCGCAACAAGTGTCCCAACTTGAACGCCTATCCAAGACCCGCCCGGGCAGACACGTACTTGAAAATCTCGGCATCACATACCACTCGCAACACGGCGTCAAAGTAGACATGCCAAGACCCATACGCGAGCAACTATACGTACCCCCATTGCCTCGCAACATGCACCCCCAACACCACACGGGGAGGCGTAATGCCAGGGCACAACAAATGAACGAAAGTTACTCTAACGACAAGGAGGCGGTCTTCACCGACGCAGCCCGATATTGAGACAGGAAGAGTTTCGTGGCGGCAGTTACTAGCCACCGAGGCAACCACCTCACGAGCGTCACCGTGAACACGGCACATGCCGAAGCGGCAGAGGAACTGGCCCTCACACAAACCAAAGCTACATACGTGATCTGCGACTCGCAAACGGCAATTCGCAATTTTGCAAATGGGCGCATCTCGCAAGAGGCGTATCACATACTCCAGCGACATCCCATACACAAGGGAGAGGCCGACGTTGATAACCGGAGGCATTTGCTACGGATCCCGGCACACACTGGAATGAGCACCCCCAACGAAGCGGCTCACGGCGTTGCTTGAGGCCTGACTCACCGAGCAGCATCGGAGGAAGAGCCCCCGCGGGGTACTGCAAACGTCTGCGCATGGGAGGATCGTATGACCAGTTTTCACGACATCACGGCACACTACCAATTACAAAGGCGCATATACCCATTCCCTCACGCTAGGTTAGACAGGACGCAAGCAGTACACTTCAGACAATTACAAACAGACTCTTACAGAAACCCTAGACTCATGCACGCCATGTATCCAGACATGTACACTACAAACAGATGCACATCGTGTGGCGAGGTTGCCACACTAAATCACATGCTATGGGAGTGTCGGGAACTAACAAACAAGTCGGGCAGTGCCGACCCCTCCGTCTCTTCCACCGCCAGCCTCCAGTCACGCTGGATGACCGCACTGCTCAGCTCTGACCTGACAGCACAACTCTGGGCCGTCCAGCGAGCCGAGGAAGCCGCTTCGAGACAAGGTCTCGGAACCGCGTCCGCGGCGGGTGCCCAGACCCACTAAAAAGACGCCGGACTCAAATCTTGTTGATTTGAAATAAAAATTACGCTCTCTCTCTTTTTGAAACTGTGATAAAGATCTTGCGTTTTTCATTATAAAAGGAAGAGTGTTCCATATTGATATGGAAGTGAATTCTACAGTGTGTTTACCTTAGTTAGTGCGGCTTCTTTGTAAAAGAAAATTGTTATTCAGCGCAAATCTGGTGGTGCTATGAATCATCAGATTAGATGGTGAAAATGGTATTGATGGTAGCTCATCATTCATAAATCTGTAGAAAAAAATACCTAGGTTGTATTTAGTGAGGTAAATATGTTATTCTCGCGTAGTAGGTAAGTGGCATTAAAAAAGCGTGGACTGTAAGTAATTATTCTTATGGCTCGGTTCTGAGCTGCCTGGAGAGACGCAATATGAGTATTATAGGTGTTACCCCAACATAACATGCCGTAAGTAATGTGACTGTGGAGAAAAAGTGATAAAGTGAGAGTAATGTGGTACGTGTGAAATAAGGGCGTGTTTTAATTAAGATGCGTGTAGGATAAGCTGTTTTCTTTTTTATCTGAGCGATATGATTGTGATATTTCAAATTACAATCAAGTGCAATACCAAGGAAAGATGAACTCTGAGGAAGGCGGCGAAGACCAAAAGTGATAGGTGGAATGGATGGTATGTTTCGCTGATGTGAAGAGAATACAGCAAAGTTTGTTTTAAATACATTAATAGATAACATGTTAACATTACACCACCTTAGAATATTTTATAAGTCAGCGTTTAAACTTATTAACGAGAGATGAGATGTCTTTTTGAAAGGTGAATATAGTGGTGTCATCCGCGTACAGAATGCATGTTGTGGAAGAAAGACAGTTAGGTAAATCATTCTATAAACCAAAAGCAGAAGTGGCCCCAGGATAAATCTCTGAGGCACACCAATATTCATAATTCGCTGTCGAGAATAAGCATTGGAAATAGAAATAACTTGAACTTTCTTATATAAGTAGCTTCATAGTAATGAGAGAGCAGGTGCACGAATGCCGATTGCTTCGAGCTTAGAGAAAACGATATTATTTATGCTGTCAAATGCTTGCGTTAGATCGATAAACACTGAGGCGGCGAGAAATCCTTCGCTAATTAATTTATTAGTCGGTCAGTAAGATGAATGAGTGCTAGCTCTGTGGAATATCCATGAGGAAAACCAAACTGTCATGAAGAGAGGATATTAAATTTAGAAAGGTATTTCGTTAGCCGAATTTCAATATGTGTCTCAATAAATTTCCCGATGAATGGTAGAATGCAAGTAGGTCTGTAGTTATTTAATAATGAGCTATCGCCTTTTTTAAAAACGGATTATCCTTCCATACTTAAGTTCAGACGGAAATAAACCAGTCGTATAATAAATTAACAATAAATGAAAGTATATCTGCAATTAAGTGCACAAGTAATTGAATGTTAGCAGGGTGGACCTCACCAATTCCCGCGCTTGTTATATTTAGAATATTTATAACAGCAGTTATTTCGTCTGGCGTTGTAGGAAATAAAAAGAATGAATAAAGTAGACGGTTCATGCTGATGGCCTGCGTAGGAGAAGGTAAAATGTTAAGAAAGAAAAAACTACTTAGAGCCTCAGCTATATCGCTAGAGAAATTGAGCTCCACTCCATCATTTAAAATTCTGGATATTTGGTTTAGTCGTGTGTTCTTGTTTAAAAAGGAATTGACAATCTCTCATTTTTTTGTGCTATTCGCCACTTGTAAATTTTTTTGCTCGAAATGCAATCGTTTAGCTGATTTTAGTTTACAGGTAAGGGTGTTACATAAGTTTTTATAACGAGCACGTAAGTTCATATTAAACGGTTGCCGTTTGCGCAGTGCTGTTAATAACTGCTGCGAGATCTATGGATTGTGAGAAAATGCTACAGTTTTTTTACATTTCTTTTTGCAGGCGAACTGTCGTAAGTATGATATAATGCGTGAAAAAAATGTGGAAAAGGCTTTCTGCGGGTCGTTTAGTGATTTAATTTCAGAACAATTTGTATCAGCAACAGCAGTTATGAAGCCGACTTTCTCCAGAACATCTTTAGTATGTGAAGGTGGGCAAGGTCGTACGTTGGAATTGAAGCGTAAGAGCAGGGCATAATGATCAGTGATGTCGATGTGCAAAACTTTGGCCTCTGGTAAATGAAGAAGGTTACAAAGAGCATGATCAATAACTGTACCTGTGCCGTTAGAAACTTCACGTGAGGGGACGTCAATTAAACAACCATATCCGTAGCTACGGAACTAAATAGTATAGTGGATACATATGGCTGATGTTTCATCAAGTAAATAATATTTATATCACCCATTATAACAACATATTTATTTTCTAGTGATATAGTGTGTGAAATATGATCAAGATTGGTACAGAAATCATTAACTGACGATGAAGGAGAACAGTAAATTCAGCCAAATATGAAATTCTTGTTCTCGGGAGCAAGAAAGCAGTTACTGAATTCAATCCAAACAGATTCGCAATTAGTAATTGTTAAGGAAAGGTCTTGTCTTCTTCGATAAGCAATATTAAGAGAAAGACGTATGACCGCACCACCGTCACAGCTCGTTAATTTATTGTATTCTGATTTGTAGTTCGGCAAGCAATGCAAATTTTTGTCGTCGTCAGATAACCAAGTTTTAGTAATGCAAATTAGTGAAAACGAACTAGTTAGCGATGCGAGTAAATTATCGATTGCGTCGAAGTGTTTACGAAGACTACTCGCGTTAAAATGTATGATCGAATGAAATCCGCTTAAAAGAGAAGTCACTTAATGGGGTTTCAGTAGGGAAGCCATAATGGTTATGTCAGTTGATTAAATAATAAGCTCTTGTCTATCTTGGTTAGGTCAGATTCGTCTCTAATGCGGAGAACTTTCCTGTTAGTAGTCTCCCTAGCCTTGATCTGGCAGTTCGTCATCCAAAGGAACATTCAGTTCCTATGTTTATTCAAAGATATGGATTTGGAAAGGAGAGCCTTGTTAGATGGGGTCGGATGCTTGTTTAAAAAGATGGGTGCATTATATAAGCCAGAAAATATAATGTCACTAAGACAGTGTTTGACGTTACGCGCTTTGCTCACAAAATCAGCTTTCTCAGTTCTGGAACAGAACCGACCACTGATATTTTCCTTGTCGTTAGCTCTGGTTGATACGCGGTGAACAATGTCTAAATTGCTAGGCGATACGGGACAGCCAATTTTGTTTCCTACTGTTTTCATTATTGCTATACAGTCCTCTTTTTGGGGGCAGAGAATGCCCCTGATCTCGACATTGTCAAAGCGAGAGTACTGTTCAAGCTTCTCCATCTTGCGAGTGAATGACTGGTTCTGAGATTTCAGTTATTTGTTCTCATGAATTAGAGTAGCATTTTGGCTACGTAGTTCTCCCATAAGTGCGTTGAGGTGCTCGGCGCATGTATTCAAGGAATCACCTTCTTTTTTAGCTCAACAACATCAATCCCAGACTACTTTATTCTTAGCAAGATTTTACCAAAGACTAGTTCATACGTATTTTTAGCCATGTTGTTAACCTTAACTTCCAGCTCCTCAATTTTTTTCGATAGTTCTGCACTCGTCGGCATGGTATGACTATTAGACAGAGACTCGGATAGAAAAAGAAGGAAAACCAAACGGTTGATGGCAGCAGCAGCAGCAGCAGAAAATAAAGGAATTGAAGGAAAACTTAGGAATACCTGCGCAAACAGAGTATTCAGGGTAAGATGTGGATCACGCAATGCCGCTGCTGCCAGTGAAGAGCAGGCGTCGATGTCGGCTTGTTTATAGGGCGCGCCGCGATAGCAGCGATCTCCAGTGGTGATTTTGCCGATGCCAGAAGCAGACCACGAAGTGGCTACGCAGTCGCAGATTCACCCCGTGTGGATGATTCAGCGCAGTCCAGGGAAGCAAGGCGGCGGCATCGCACCACGAAGACGGTCACCGAAGAAACAGTGACCGACAAGAACAGCTCCGCAACCAGACGATTCAGGGTTAGATGTGGATCATGCAATGCCGCTGCTGCCAGTAAAACGCCACAAACGACTTATATATTAGACGTATAATGTAACGAGACTCCTCTTTCGCGCATCCCTAACAATATTCGGCACCATTTAGCGCCGCTACCACAAAGCAGGCACGTGGCCGCCGGGATGCATGGCGCGCCGGTGCGTGCGAACGCTGATAAACGGGGGATCTTCCCCCCGGGCTCCTCTCTCGCGCTTCTCTCTGGACACGCCGCGTCATCAAGTGGCACTGCCCAGAAGTCCGCGCGCGGTCTCTGAGACGACAAAGGTGGCGCACCGGGGCCTGCAAACGCTGCGAATTGTTCTGTCGCTTGCCGCACACACAGTGGCACATGCTCAGTGACCCACGTTGACGAAAGGTTCATTGAAGAGCGGCAAATACCCATTGAATTTATGGCGCACATCGCTAAAGCATTGGCGTCCAAGGCGTTCCGTTGCAAAGTCCCACATACCTAGTGCATTTGTGGCGCAGCCGGCTAATGCATCGGGTTGCTGTCCTTCAGGAACGCTTGTTACATGGGCTCGTTTCCGCTAAGCATTGGAGAAATTTAAAGGATCTTTTCCGTCATTGTAGAGCAGCACATTGCCAGTGGCGCATACACCTAGTTAGCCAAGTTGGCGTCAGAGACTTTCATTGAAGAGCTCATAGTCACATACTCAGTGACTTAAGATGGCATCGAATGGGTTCATTGGCGACCAGCACAGACCAAGTGGCACGTACTCAGTACTCCATGTTAGCGTCAAAGCGTTTCTTCGAACAGTGACACCTACGCAGTCCCGACTCTACAGTGACCTAAGTCAGCGTAAAAGGTTCGGTGAAGAGCAGCACGTGTGTAGACATTGCCATGTACTCATTGACCCAAGTTTGTGTGATAGTTGGTTTCGAACCCTGTTACTTCCACACGGCAGCCTGACGAGTTACATCATTCCATCACTTACTACCGAGTCACCCAAGAAGGTCGGAAAACGGTTAGATACGAACATGGAAAGATAGTGCAAGGAAGATAATGAACGTGAGTGCAGAGTCAGCAGCATCCGCAGCATCAAGCGCGCGGCAGCGGCTCGAGCTAGGGGGACTGTGCTCGGTGCATCCTAGAACCAGCTGTCATTACGAACCTCAATAAATCTCCTTTATAAGTGGTGGAGCCCTGCGTTCCACTCTGCCATCCTGGAACACCATTCTCGGACGCTGTCCTCTGCCATGCTGGACTCTGACCAGCAGTGTCTTCCATCGCCACCCGTCCGTTGTGCTGGCACCGTTCGCCAGCGGGAGCCTCCCATCTTCAGCGGAACCGACGAAAACGACGTTGAAGAGTGGCAGTCGTCCTACGAACGGGTGAGCGTTCACAACGAATGGAATTACTCGAACAAGCTGGATTACTTATCATTCTACCGCGCGGGCGTGGCCAGTCTCTGGTTCAGAAAAAGTGAGAGGGATATCTGAACGTAGTCGGCGTTCAAGACGTCGATTGCAGACGTATTTCACCGACCCGCCGTCAGGAAACTCCGAGCCGAGAAGCGTTTGCGTACACGCGCACAGGATACGGGTGAGACATACACAAGCTATATAGAACCCATTCTCGATTTGTGCAGGCAAGTGAACCCTGCCATGACGGAAGTGGAAAAGATGAAGCACGTCATGAAGGGAATCGATGATGACGCGTTCCAGATGCTCTGGCCAAGGACCCGCGCACTGTTGGCGACGTTATCAGCTTGTGCCACAGCTGTGATGAATTACGTAACCAGCGAGCTTTGACAAGGCGGCATCCCACACCAAATGCAGCGTCACTCTGCAGCCTGACCACCGGCCCTGAACAAGCTTCCCTGATAACCCAAATCAAGTATTTCGTCCGTGAAGAAGTCGCACGACAGCTATCGCTGGTGTCCGTCAATCAGAAGTCTGCTAGCACTTTGCGGTCTCATGTCCCTAACGTGATCCATGAAGAGGCCGCCGAAGCGCTGCCGGCTGTTCGCTAGCAGGTTACCTTGGCTACACCGGTCACTTATGCTATGCTTGCTGCGATGGCCCCTCGCAGTGTGCTCGTGCGTCACTTCCAGCAGCCTGTGCACCGCCCTCCCCTTCCCGTCCCCTGGGCCACCACAGCCGTCGCTAATCCGTGGCGTACGCCGGAAAATCGCCCTATAAGCTTTGTATGCAGGTATCCCGGTCATGTCGCAAAGTTCTGCCACCGCCGATCGAAGGCGTTCGATGACGATTGGCGAGCGCCCTATGCGCCGCCTGATCCAAATGAGCCTTATGGACTCTTCGACCCATCCCCAGCTCGCTCGCAGACTGATCGCCGTCCTCGATTTGAATGTCTCCGGTCACTCTTCCCACGTCACCGATCGCTTTCCCCTATGTGTCAACGATCCGTCCCTAACGAAGAGGGAGACGCAGTTCCCGAGGCATGAACTGCGCAAGTGTCGACATGCCGAAGTCCTCCTCCTTTACCTGCCACTGTCATTGATGTGTTTAACAAAGTTGTCGTTACAGACGCCCTCGTCGATACCGGTGCCGCTATTTCCACTATGGATGCCAGGTTTTGCAGCTCGCTTCGTAACGTGACGATGTCGCTGTCTGGACTGTCGCTTCGAACGGCGAGTGCTCAACCCATTCGCCTTACCGCTGATTGTACAGCCCGTGTCACCATACATGACGTTTATACACGATTGAGTTCTTAGTTCTTTCATCGTGCTCTGACGCCGTTATTCTAGGATGGGATTTTCTCTCACGCCACAAGGCCATCATCAATTGCGCTCGGGCCGAGATTGAACTTTCCCACCTTGGTCACCTGGTGTCGGCCGATGCTCGTCCTACTGCTAAGATTGTCTTGAAAGAAGACACCTGTATTCCCACGGGCTCTTCATCATTCGTACCAGTCTTGTGGAGTACTATATCAGATGGGACGGTCTTCTTCATGCCTGTCTCATCACTTTGTTACCCGAAAAGCGCTTCCTTTGCCCTATGCAGCTCTTGACCTTGCCGCCGGTGTTGATTTACAGCTTGCCGTATTACCAGCTAACTAAAACAGAGCGGAATGCGATCAATTCGTGCTTAAGGAAAGCCTACAAGATCGCCCTACAAACTCCGCAGTGCGCCCGAACCGAAAAAGTCATGTCTCTAGGGATTCATAATACATTCGAGGAACTGGCAGAAGCTCAACTTAAAATTCGAAGAAACAGACTCGCACAAACGACCACGGGTAGGAAACTCCTTGGCAGACTCGGGTATCACGAGCTACTTGAAAAACACAACCAAACTAAGCCCATCCCCACAATAATCAGAAGCAGCATCAAAGTGGTGCCAATACCCAGAAATATGGACCCAACTCTACATGCAGGCAGAAGAGAAGCCAGAGCTGCATGCATTGAAAAAACGCACTGCGACAAACCAAACTCCCGCTTCGTGGACGCGGCAAGATACCCAGGCAGGCAGAGAAGAACGGTAGCTGCTGTCACTGACTACATGGGCAGAGAAATCATTAGCGCCTCCACTCACAACACCACTATCGTGGAAGCAGAAGAAATCGCAATAGCCCTTGCTATCAAAGCGACGGAACCAAACCAACAACAAATAACCATCCTATCAGACTCTCAAGCGGCATGCAGAAGCTACCTCAGGGGACGAGTATGCACAGCAGCCTATAGGATTATACAATATATAAAATCCCGGGCCGGATTTCACCTTTTATTGGGTACCCGGTCATGAGGGAATCAGAGGAAACGAAGAGGCTGACAGAGTAGCTCGTGCGCATGCTACACCCCACGGGTGCTCACAGGACGCCTCTGACGACCCTATCCCAATTGACCAGGACTATTCTGCAATTTTAAACTAGCACAGAGGAAATAGAATGAAGCTACCACCCTCAGATAAGAATCTCAGTAAGGAAGAACAGGTTATATGGAGAAAGCTGCAAACCTATACATATAACAACCTGCACATTCTCCATAAAATTCATCCGTAAAGATATACAGACACATGCCCATGGTGCGGAGCCACGCCAACCTTTGACCACATCTCATGGGCATGCACGGCATATCCACAAAAGACAAGCACAGAAATTAAGGAGCATACACAATGGGAGGAGGCGCTATCCAGTTCACAAGAAGAGGTCCAAAGGGCCATCATCCCACAAGCAAGACGGCGCGCGGAAGCCAGTGGGGCCCTTGTCTAGGGGCTCCACCCATTGAGCGTTTTATTCTTCAATAATGTTCTTCTTTGCCGCTGGTGTCAGCACGATGCTCATTTACAATCATCTTTCATCGCCGCTATCACTGCTCCGCAGCGAATGCCGTAGTTACGACGAGTGGGTCGATTCAACACGAATTGCCTCCGTCCTCGACCAAGTGCCTTCTTCTGCCGTCCATGAACTGAGTGCCCTCTCCGTCCCTGACTCAACATGAAATGGTGTGTTCAGCCCATTCATCGCCGAAGATCTGACACATTCGCAGTGATCTCAACTTCACGCATTCATTCAGTACTTCCGCCGTTCTTTCGACGTTGCGCAAACATCTCTTGGCCGTGCATCGACAGTCGAGCATCCCATCGACACTGGCTCTCACTCACCGCTGCGATAAAGACCATATCGCGTGTCCGCTACGGAACGTCGCGTCATTGCTGACCAGGTCGATGCTATGCTCGGTCGAGGCGTCATTCAACCTTCACAGAGCCCATGGGCCTCTCCCGTGGTACTCGTCCCAAAGAAAGCCGGTTCTATCTGCTTCTGTGTTGATTTTCGACGGTTGAACAAGATCACATTGAAGGACGTCTACCTATCACCACGCATCGGTGATGCTCTGGACTCTTTGCAGGGAGCTGATTTCTTTGCTTCGCTGAATTTGCGGTCAGGCTACTGGCAGGTTTCGATGGCAGAGGCCGATCGCTCGAAAACTGCCTTTGTCGCATCTGACGGCTTGTATGAATTCGCCGTCATGCCTTTCGGATTTTGCAAAGCACCTACTACGTTCGAAACAATGATGGATATTGTTCTACGTGACGTTGTGTTCGCCCCTGGTTTCGCAACGCACCTGCTCCTCCTCCAGCACGTACTCACTTGTTTGACCAACGCCGGGTAGCAACTTAACCTGAAGAAGTGTCGATTTGCTGTTCGTCAGCTCACAATTTTAGACCATGTTGTGTCAAAGGAGGGCTTCCGCCCAGATCCCGAGAAGCTACATGCTGTTACTGCCTTCCCAAATCCTACCACTATGAATGAGCTACGCAGTTTCATCAGCCTCTGCTCTTCCGGCGATTCGTTCGAAACATTGCGTCAATTATATCGCCTTTTACGCAGCTCCTTGGTGGCGCTAGAAATTTCTCATCATGGTCTCCCGAGTGTGACGTCGCCTTCACAACCTGGCGCCGTCTTCTCACGACGCCACCCATTCTTCGTCATTGTGACCCTCAAGCGCCAACAGAAATCCATACCGATGCAAGTTGTGTAGGCCTTGGCGCTGTGTTGGCACAGTGTCAACCTGGCCACACAGAATACGTCGTCGCCTACGCGAGTCGCACGTTAACCAAGGCGGAGACCGATTACTGCGTAACAGAAAAGGAGTGTTTGGCCATTGTGGGGGCACTTGGCAAGTTTCGCCCATATTTATACGGCGTGATCTTTCGACATAGCGACCTACCACCATGCACCATGTTGGCTGTCGACGCTGCCTGTTGGGACCCCCATGTCGGGCCAACATGGCAAGGCGGCCCACTACCTTGGGCCGCCTTGCCCATTGGGCATTGCGAATTCAACAATATGACATCCGCGTGGTTTACCGTTCCGCGCGAAAGTACTCCGATGCTCACGCGCTATTCCGATCACCGCTTCGGCCGAAAGCCAGTCACGACTCCTCCTGTGAGTGCACATTGTCCTCTCTGGACTTTGACACTATCACTGATGCACAGCGTAATGATCCCTGGACTGCATCTATGGTCGATCTTCTGTCGGATAGATCGAAAGTTCCAGCGTCACGAACGCTTCGGCACCAAGTTCCTGATTTTGCGATTTGAGACCAGCTACTGTATCGACGCAACTATGCCCCAGAGGGACACACCTGGTTACTCGTCATTCCGAGAATCTTGCGACCAGAGCTCTGTTCGTCGTTCCATGTCGACCCTCAGTGTGGCCATGCGGGAGTCTTCAAGACCTACGAAAGACTTCGACACCGCTATTACTGGCGGGGCATGTGCAATTTTGTTTGAAACGTCATCCGCTTGTCATGAGTGCCAACACCTCAAAGCGCCACCGCACAACTCCGCCGGTGAACTCCAACCTTTAAAATGCCCATCCCGACCCTTTGATCGCGTGGGCATCGATCTCTACGGATCACTTTCATTGATTCCTCCCGGCCACAGGTAGATAATCGTTGTGGTAGACCACTTAACACGTTATGCGCAGACTGCTGCTCTACCAAATGCTACAGCTCATGAGGTTGCCAATTTCATATTACATGGAGGTCCATGTGAACTTTTCAGCGACAGAGGCGGCGCCTTCTTATCTGAAGTCATCGAACAACTGTTTGCTGAATGCGCTATTCATCGTAAATGCAATGCTTATTACCCACAGATTAATGGTACCACGGAATGCTTTAATCGAACTCTTGGTGACATGCTCGACATGTATGTCTCACTTGATCACTCTAATTGGGGCCTAGTTCTCCCGTTTGTCACCTACGCCTACAAAACTGCGATTAAGGCTGCTACCGGATTCTCGCCTTTTGCATTATTTACAGCCGTCATCCTTCACACACAATTGACACCATTCTGCTATACCGGCCGGACACATCCGAATGCCTGCCGATCTCGGAAGCCGCCAGACACGCCGAAGAGTGTCGCCAGCTGGCCAGCCGATTCACCTCTGCCGACCAGAACCATCAAAAAGCCGTTCGCGAGGCCCAGAACTCGACTCCCACTTTTCTCCCCGTCGCCCTTGTCTGGTTCGTGCCACACCGCACGCCTGGACTCGCTTCAAATTTCCTTCCGAAGTACGACGGGCCATACCGCGTTCTCGAGAGAACATCAGGCATTAATTACCTGGATAAGCCGCTAATGCCGCTGTCCGACATGCAACGTCATAACCACGAAGTCCTTCACTTTCAGCGTATCAAGCCCTATCACCGTTTTACGGTCCTTCCAGAACATTAAGTCGCCAGGATGGCTCCTTTATTTCCACGGTGCCATTGCAAGGAAGATAACGAACCTGAGCGCAGAGTCAGCAGCATCGGCAGCATCAAGCGCGCGGCGGACGCTCGAGCAAGGGGGACTGTGCTCGGGGCATCCTAGCACTGGCTGTCGTTACGAACCTCAATAAATCTCCTTTATAATAGATAGATAGCCCTCGGAAAGTGCGTGAAGTAGCCAAAGAACGCTAACGCATTATTCACATTATTTAGACTGTCTGACAGTAGCATTTGATAATAAGGCCTCTAGCAAAAAATTTCGAGATTGAAACCATTACGGAACGAACCCATGGACAAGCAGAACCACTACAATTAGCAGCGGTTATTCTTGTTCGCAGAGTCTTATTGCCTTCTAAATTTTGATAAAAGTGTAAATTGCTTTGACGTTTATGTCAATGAAGGTCCATGAAGCCTAATAAACGAAGCCACAAAAACCTCTGAAGCCACAAGCAGGAAGATCCTAGAAATAAATACGCTAACCACCATTCTCACGATGGCTTCATGATCACGGCGCCAGTGTTTCCTCCAGCACTTATTGTAGGAAATTCTTTCACGCTAACACACTCGTAGTCTTTTGATGGGCATGTGGCCATCGTTCCTTTGAAACACGCTAGAGAGCGCTGCTACCGAGATGCACAAGCGTGCAGTCAGATGAATAATTGTCTTATTTTGTGGGCTTTTTTCAGAGCCCCGGAGAATGCAGCCGCCTGAGAACCAACATCATAAAAGCCAGTTTATTAGATTTTCCTGAGCACGCTCCAGAACTTTAAACTACGACTTGTGCCCAAAAATGAATATTTAAAATTTTGCAGAAAGAAATGGGACTAGTAAGCTAAGTAAAGGCACTTCAAAAAACCATGTTGCATAACTCAAGACGACTGAAACAATATGCGGTTGTACTCATTCTACTAATAAGGTATACCACTTTAATTTTAAATTCCGGTTCTAATTACCCGGTACGCACGGCACGCATGAGTAGCCAACATTATTCCTTCCATCTACAGAAGCAATACCTAATAGGCTAGTGGCGCAAACTTTGCACTCACCGAAGGATCGCTCTTTCTCAGCTGAATCACCTTGGCTGTCTGTTCATTCAGGTCTTCAAATGAAAATTTTCCAAGGACAAGCGAAAGCCAGTACAATGGCTTCATGAGCGCCCCAAATGAGGTCGTGCACTCTAGAGAGAAAACATTTACAAAAAGATGCGTTCTAATGACTGTTCACAACGGTTCAGCTCATTCAGAGGAAGTATTTAGTAAACATTTTTGACATACCCGCTGCGCAATAGATAACTTATGAGCCTTCAGTAAACCTCGGTGTCTCCAGCATGATATTGAAGGGATGGTGTCACAGAGAGAGAAAGGCAAAGAAGGGACGGGGGTTTAATCATAGATAATTTCCGCTTGGCTACCCAGTATCGGGGGAGGGGGAAAGGGATGCGATATATGAGAGATCTTTTGTTGAATGGGTGGGGGATCGCTGAGCATGACTCTCCAGGCACCTAATTACTCTCACTTTATGGTGTTATGAGCGGGCGATGGCAAGTGCTGGATAAAATTTTGGGTGCCCTGCCCCCACGCGACCATTTAGACTCGCCCCTGCGATATCGTTCTTTTCGTCGAAGGTAAACCGGATGGTTTTTGATCTTGAGATCTTTCTACTGCATACCGTTACTTGAGTGATAAATATATGTGATTCTTCAGAAGTGCAAATGTGCAGGTCAGTTGGTGTAACATTGTCAACAAGAAATAGCGCAATACAAAGCTCCGAGTAAGACTACACAGCACTTCGGTCAGACACAATGAAATGAAAAAGGGTAAATATTTGTATCGGGCAAAGTATGAACTCACGTGCGATCATATGAAAAGGCCCCTTCATAGTACCCCTTAGGGCAGCCTTGGCGATGGCCATAAGAGGATGGTCGGGCTTTCCTTGAAAACGTTCATCAATGCCGAAAGATCCTCGGGCGATGTAGTCCATGGAGAGTTCCTCAAATTTGCGAAGCATGTGCACCTCTACTCCAGTGTCCGCGTACTGCTCAAGAGACTTGATGAAGATGCTTGCATCTTCTTCAATGTGTGGCATCATCTAGAGTTTAGAACGTTTGCTCTATATATGGTGCATTCACTACTTATCAAGAAAAGCGTACTTGTTTTGGCTTCTCAATAAAGATAACAGAAATTGAAGGCGATAACCCGTAAGCGATTAAGACCAACGGCGTATAGTTCGTAGACGTCCTACATTACTCAGAATATTTCTTGCAGTGTGATGTAAAATTGATGTAAAAATATTGTAAATATTGATATAAAATAAACTTCTTTCTAAATGCCAACTTTTGCGCTTGCTCTTAGGAAAGTCCATGGGCGCTCTAACACCTCTACTTTGTAACGTTCTCAATCTTGCCTCAAGAAAAGAAATGAAAGCCGCAATGCCGCGTGCCCACTGTATAAAGAAGCGGTCGACCATGACCAGCCAAACAGCAGGAGTCCGCCAGCCATCGTAGAAAGGACTACGACGAACTGTCTGCTCGACAGAAAGTTTGAATTTCTCTTGCCTTTTTTGTGAAAATATACGTGTACCTCTGAGGTGTCGTTTCTATGTTCGTCGGCGATGGACGCGGACTACCTCGGAAGTCCACTATACTTGGCGGCGTTACCGCTGGCCGCGTCAAGAAAGCAAAGCATACCGGCCATGATATCAACTCTGACAGCGACGACATCCATATCTACTCACTGAGCGCCGAGGATTCCTCCGACGTCGAGTTAGAAATTGTTGTGAGCCGTAAGGCGAAGTGACGTAACACCAGGACCTATTCTTCCTCGAGCACATTGAATGAAATGCCACAACGGAGGCCTGTGACCAACACCATGCTTTTCGTTCCTGCTGTGCCCGGCGGAAACACGAAACGCCTAAACGGGCAAACTATTTCGGTCGTTCTGTAAGGATTGGTGCCGAATGAAATTGCTGATATCAGAGTGAATACACGTAAGCGTACTGGGCGTCTGATGCCACGCCGGCGGCGGCGCTAAATACCCTGCGCTACGTCACCAACCTCGACAGAAATAAGGTCCGTTCCCACATCCCGCTTGACCCTGACGTCATCGCCCGTGTCATCTACGACGTAGATGCCACCATTCCCAGCTCTGACTTGGAAGTTCTTGTAAAAGCAGCCAATCAAGCTGCTGTCATCGCTAATGTTTCCGTTCTTCGCAACTCAAGTTGTCTGAAGATAGCATTTTTATTTGGTGTATGTTTAGATAGTATGTTATTTAGATAGTATGTTTTATTTGGTGTCATTGTTTGCTGGGCTTCTTATGATATACAAACTACTAAGCTATACCCTGTACTCCCCTACAAGTACATTCTGGTAGGTTTATAGTTTTCTTCTAATGTTTGCATTTTAGAGTCGCCCCATTTGTTATTTCTATGGATTAAATTTACCACCCTCTATACATATTTCACTCAGTGCACACTCTTAACGCACACCTTTGGTGAGGCGCAAACCAAGCACTCATCATCAGTGACGCACAGCCGGGTGGGTTAAGAATGAAAGCAATGATTACCATATATGATTCTCATAACGCACGAGCGATGCCTCGCATAATCCAGCGTTGACCCTTTGCCCGCTGAGAAATAGCTCAGTTGCACATTAACTGTTTGGGTTCATCGTCCACTCATCAAGTCTTTCCTCCCACTGTGCGTAGGAACATTCGGAATTGAGTTGACTCGAAGTTTGACAAATTACCCGAGACTACCTTCAGCTCATCTTGAAACGGCGCCAAATCTAGAGAAACTTATCCATCAGAGACACATGTAACGTTCGTACGAGATGAGTATCAACAACCTCTTTGCAGGTAGATTAGAATTCCTATCCACTTGACTTACAATATTTATATTATCAACAACTAGCCTAAGTAACCCAGTGCCTATGACATTGCACTGCTGAGTTCGACGACGCAGTTTCGATCCCGACCGCAGTTTCGATCCCGGCTGTGGCAGCCGCATTCCGACAGGAGCAGAATTCAAAGATGCTCAGACGGGTTAGCGCTGAGTTAATAAAAATTAAATTTTCTAGGATTTTACGTGCAAAACAATGATCCGATTATGAAGCATGCCATAGTGTAGGACGCTGGATTATTTTTGCGAACACCCGGGTTTCCTTATCCTGTATCCAATATACGGTACAAGAGTGTTTTTTTGCGTTCCGCGCCCACCACAACGTATACAGCCGCCGCGGTTGGCGTTGAACTCGTGACAGCCGCAGCGCGATGCCACAGGCACAGAGGCACTAAAGTTCCATGAAGTTGAATAGAAACTTTGACTGCAAAGAGATAGCACTTAAGTCTTGCTGTTTTATATGACTGCGACATTGTAACTGAGTTACACAACGTAACGTATCTGTGAAGACACCTCAGTATACCTAGCGAACACGTTTACAGAAAAGCTGGACGGGGCACCTGTTTCAGCTTGCTACCACTGAAGCTCTGCGAAACACATGACCGGATACTTTTCCAAGGGAGGCCGCAGGCATGGAAGATGGACATCTTGAACACAGGGTGATTTTGATCGGTCGCCATTGTGATCTGTAAAAACGAGAACGTTCGTCACACTTCTGTAAGTGCCGAAGGTAACCTTTTATTTGTAAGAATTACACAACCAGGGCAACATCTATGACTGCTACTCTTCGCTGTTCCATTACGGGCTATTACATATCTTCAGCTGTTTTTAAATAGCAGTCCTGATGCACCCTAGGCAGAGTAGAAGTAGCCTTCCTAGCTACTCCATCATCATTCTCATCACCATGATCATCGTCGTCGTCGTCGTCATTCTCGTCGTCGTAGTCATCATCATTATCAGCCCATCTTTGTTCACTGCAGGACGAACAAGCATGCACGTATGTCCAATTAACCCTGTCTAACGCCAGTTGGCCCCAATCTTATGCCAGCAAATCTGCTAATCTAGTTCACGGCCGTCCTCGTTGCGCTTCTCTGCTCTCGGTACCCGTTTAGTAGCTTTTTGCAACTCAGCCCTCCTGTCTCTGTTACTGTAAAACATAACTTACACATACTGTTATGGCATATCATTTTAAAGGCAAGAGGCCGTGTAAAGAAGTGAGAACATGCCGGTTCATGACTGGTCAGGAACCAGAAGCCAACAGTAACTCCGACAGTTGTTGCAGCTTTTTATCGTTCAAATGGAGTCCCCTCGCTCGAAATTTAAACTGTTACGTTACTCACCCATGCCGCGAACGTTGCTTATGGGAAGGGCCGTGTTTTCAATTCTCTTTCAATCGGCGGTACTGAAGGTGAATAATATGTTTCCAAATTTTTAATTTGAAGTGATACCAGTTCGTCCTTACCACATAAAAAATGCGTTAAAGCATGTCACATGAATGCAATAACTTTACACATCTGCAATCTCTTCAATATTTCAAAGGTAAACAAGAGAGGAAAGTCAGAAAAATTAACCAGACGCTAGTCTCCGATTCCAATCTCAATCGATACAAGTTAACGTACTGCAGTCAACATGAGCACTCGTAGACTTTATATGACATAAGCCCAATGCACCGTCTCGTGCAATATTAGCTGCAACACGGCGACGGAGATCGAAGAAATCCCAGGACTACTCCGAGCCACTCACATACAAAATAGTTATTTCACGAATACCAGTAATTTGAATCGTGCTGAGATCTCCAATGGTTCCTATGTGGGTGCTAGCGAGCAGTCTCGTGGCTGGTGATAACACTGTGTAGCGGAACTGGACGAGGCCAGAGAACAAATTGACACATACTCAGTACTTTGTATGTGTGTGTCAAATTCTTCACTGTCCCCGTCAAGTCTAGCTGCCTGCACTGTGTTGCCACTAATTCCAATCAATAAGCCCACAAACGTGCGGTAGTCTTGGGGCCCCTTCAGTCTCGGGTACTGTAGTGCAGCTTATGTTGAACGCGACTGCACAAAGTACAATAAAAAAAATTTGCAACAAAAAAAGAACAACGACGACGAAAGGGTTACTACTGTATATCTAGATTTTGCTTTAATGTGAACGAGATCTCGTTTTCAAAATACTTCCGCACCATTCACGTTGGTGCCATTCCCCTCATGTCAAACTGCAAAATGAAATATAATGAGTATTCACCGACATGGCGCCTCAGCAATAGCGCAGTAGCCAGACATTAAGAAAAGCGTCATTACAGAATACTCACGCCCCGATCAACGAAGTTCTGAAAGTTCCGAACAAAGACGTGCTCTACGAAGTTTATGTCCCTGGTCACAACAAAAGGAGCGTCGCCGTTGTAGAACCTGCGTCGTGAAATTGCTTTTGTACCAAGCCGTCTGGAAGTGCTACGTCATTTGCGTAAGCCTACTAAAGCTGCCTCGAGGGTAGTGTGAGAAAAGTTAGTTGGTTGAGAATATCTTCAAGAAAAACTTACCCATATATATCGCCATACTGGTCAAGCCATTTTCCCATCACCTTGTAAATCTCCTGTCGGAATATAAGTCCAATAAAGCATGAGACAGCTGCTGAAAGAACAGCGCATAGACTCTAAAACAGTTTAGGCTTGCAACTCGTTTGCGCTCATACCATTGTCAACACTTTTTACGATTTCAGGTAAAAAAAGATATCGCTTATACAGCCTCTGGTGCGGTAGTCACTGAGTGTAAAAAAATGGGAGAGGGTGGGGCGAGTGCCTGTGACGTCCCTGTAACGCACTTGTTCATGTTCTTGTTGCTTCTTTTAAATGCTCTTATACATCGCTACCCGCCGTGGTTGCTCGGTGACTATGGTGTCGGGCTGCTGAGCACGAGTTCGCGGGATCGAATCCCGGCCACGGCGGCCGCATTTCAATGGGGGCGAAATGCGAAAACACCCGTATGCTTAGATTTAGGTGTACGTTACAGAACCCCAAGTGGTCGAAATTTCCGGAGTCCCCCACTACGGCGTGCCTCATAATCAGAGAGTGATTTTGGCACGTAAAACCCCATAATTTTTTACACATCGATGACAAGCCTCATGGACACCGTTTCGAGCTGATAACAACTTGAATCGTGTCTCACTTCGTAGTACCAGCCCGCATGTTCCTCTGATACATGTGACTTATTGTAGTACTATTTCTTGACGTTATTGCTTGATGAATTCATCGTCAGTGTTGCTACAATGTACCACGTTGTGCTAAATAAACCAGTTTTTACTCTGCAATACAATGAAAACAAAGCCGTGACAAGTCTTATTTTTTTCTTCACGCTTTGGCAAGCCTCAGTCGTTCCTTTGTTTCTGTGCTAATTCAATTCAATGCAACCCCTTCCTATGTAAAGGGTGGTGCGGTAGTCACTGAGGGTTGCGAAAATAGGGGAACGCCTGCAACGTACCTCTAACGCACCTGTTAATTTTCTTGCTGCTTCATTTAAATGGACAAGGTCTTGAACCTCAACGATAAGCCTCTTGCACACAGTTTAGACCTGATAACAGTTTCAATCGTAATACACAGAAAGCGTCGCAGCAAGTTCCTAGTCAAACGGCTTAAATGTGGGTTACAGAGAATCATTGAATGAACACAGTCGAAATAGATGTTGATCTTACCATTGAGTGGTACTCCCAGATATTTCCCCAGATTAGGCTAGGCTTCGGTCCTGGGATGCCAATTCTCTCGAAGTAAGAGAAGTGCCAACGGCGCCATCTAGAAATAGAGAGAACGACAACTTAAATACAGATCCTCCTCTTGAAGTCATCAATAATTACACGAAAATCAGCTGAGAAAAACGACAGTCAACTTTCTTGGATTTGCTAGAGGGCTTTGAAAAGGATAACTACAAGTGATCGGGGAATCAATATCAGACAGCAGGCGTCCACTAGTTTTGAAAAACTCGATACAGTGAGCGAACCACATAATGATAAGCAAAATAATAATAAGAAATACTTTATACTGAATTCTCAATGTGTTCGATACGCGCACTGCACATACAATAAAAGAAAGTCACCCATTATCGATACCTATTGACGGTAGTATATGGAATAATGTGACGGTCCTAGCCTTGTAGATAAAGCTACGAGTATTTTAGGCTCAAAAGTTCCAAAATTAGGCATAAAGAAACATTATGTTATATATATATATATATATATATATATATATATATATATATATATATATATATATATATATATATATATATTCATTTCTACTTGGTTTTGTTAAAGTGTTTCTTAGATGTGCGTATCATTTTCTTTCTCGCACTATAATCGTTACTGAAATATTCCTAATATTGCTTGCATGTACATTACTTGAGACTTCTTTTTGAAAATGCTTCTTTTTCTCGTTATTCGACGCAGTTGTATATTTTGTTTTGTCAGCATTGTTACTGTTGTATAATTGACAGAATTTTTTTCATTACAAAGATAGCGTAGATTGCATAGAAGATACGTTGAAGTAGAATTAAATTTTATGTTGTTGCTTCCGAATATGTATGTTGCGCATACAAGCGTTGATAGCGCCTGCGTACCGAAATATTACTTTCATAGCAAACGCTTTCCTCAGCCTCAGCTCAGCATTTTGCTTCAATTTCGCATACATAGCGTATACTAAAGAATAATTAGAGAGAGGGAGGCTGGGATCACGTAGCACTGGCTTTCAACTAAACGTTTATTGACATAAACATGCTTTCTTACATAGATGTTCTGACAGACATGCGCCAGGTATTAAAGTTATATATTTTTCAATATTTTCTATCCAACGTCATTTTTCTGATAGCGCGATTGATGGTGCCGACAAAAAATTCAGAAAGCTTCAATATCAGTTCGGCTTCAATAGTCTCAGAAAAAGAAACGAACTGTCGACAGTCTGAAATATTGCAATGTCCGGCACCAACCGATTTCAACGAGCGCTTACTGCCAATTGAACGTTATTTCAAGAAGCACCAGCCAATTATAAACCATCGAAAAAGGACAAGAACGAGCTGCCTTTACAGGCACATGCAAAGGACGCACTGCTTAAGTTTACCTTCAAGATGAGCCAACTCTCCGAAATCATGTCATTGCTTAGCTCGTTCTCACTTTTGTGCTGCAACGCTTCTCTAATGCCGCAATGCCGTCTCGCAGCCCCTCGTTCATTGAGATACCGTGTTGCACTCGTACTCAGAGCGCGATAGTACTGCATACTTACATGCGCTGTTTCGCTTAACAATAATAAACTCTTAATACGACGTTTAAATTTTAACTCTAGCCCGCGTGACATCCAACCGTTCCTGCTAGGCAATCGCACCCACCAGCTCTCACTCAACTCACATGAGAAGCGCTGCCAATAGCACAGCCGAGAGGAACAGCAGTGCTCCCGTGACGAACATTGTGAAGCACGCGAGCGAAAAACCCAGGCTCCGCTGTCAGCGCCTTTTTGTTGCCTCCGGTGGAGAGAGGAAAACCTGAGCGAGGAGGTCTCTTTTTCCAACTCTGCAGTGCGCCGTCTCTCCTTCACTGACACGCCGCGACCATCTTCGACATGTGCGCACTGCAGCGAAGGTAAACTTGCTGTGCGGCTGTTACTAGGGTGCCTGGATGCAACTCTCATCGATACAGGGCGGTGATACGTCTGTTTGCGCAGCCATATTGTGTTGGAACGCGTAAAGGCGGGCTATAATGAACAGCGGGGATTAAGGTGGTGTGCTCAGTGACAGTGTAAAAATGTCTAATTTTTACCGTTTGCACCATTACGTGCATTCCATTTATTTACATCTCACCTTAAAAACAGAGGTAGAACGCTTACTGTAAAGCAATACTAGAATGAGCTTCGAGCCCAGCTGACAACTAAGTCTTCTGCCGCGGTTTCCCTGACGCAAACATTTTTTTAAACACAAAGTTTGCGCATATTATGTACACTAATTGTTTCAGAGGTTCTCCTTCAAAAATACAGGCGAAACTTTTGATTTCAAAGTTTTAGCGGTGACATGCCATGAATTTTCCGAATTTTCTTTCAAGATCGCCTGCTGCAGATAACGTAATTTAAATCATTGAGATGTATTACTCAGACATGTGGACATTTCTTGCACTAGAAACCAAACACACATTCAAATAATAAAAAGTGGGCTAGTTAACTACTTAATTACTGTAAAGACAGATGTCACAATTTATGAATATTAGCTGGTAAGCGTACAAGGCGTTATTTTTAAGAATTCCGGAAACCTAGAAATGGTCACCCCGCATAACTCTCACTCGCGCAAAACCAGAGGAAGACAACCAGAAAACCGAAATCTAGTTCAGAGCAGCTCACCCTCACGATCAGGCTGCCTGAATCCACAGGAAATCATGCACACAAACCCGAGAACATTTACAAAGCAAAGCGCAAGTTTATACGTTTGTCATAAACATCAAAACAAGTCAGTTCAAGTTTACACCTACGGCGGTTTTACTTCTGTATTCCATCTCCCTCGTTACGTCCGGCTGGTACGATCCGTGCAAGTATAAATTCTGAGCCGCCATTGGAATTCCCTGAGAACATTTTCCTAACATTTGTATGCTCAGCGCGTTGGAGGGTTAGGAATCACACCTTGAGATTTAGCAGGCTTCTAATCAACATGATTAAATAATTTAGACAGCAATCGCCCAGTGCATCAGAAAATTTTCTGGAGACAGTTTGACAAGAAGACACGCATTTAGGCATCGTGGCTAAGTTGGACGAGGTTCATATCGACTTTTTGCTGCGCTCTTGGTCGCGTGGAAAAGTGACATGGGTGTCGCTTTTCGGTATACTTGGTGCACAAAGGTGCGCAGCAAACGGGCATGACAGACAATTTTTAGCGATAAAATCATCAAGCACTCTTAATCTCACGTCGCGAGCCCGACAATTCAACTCGTTGAACAGGTGCGCAGCCTAATTGAAATAACAAATACCAGGCAAACAAGACAGCGCCACACTGACTAATGGACGCACATTATAATGACAATATAATGCGGACATTTTGACAATATAATGCGGAGGTACCACGCTGAACGGCGAGAGGTGGCGCTGTTATCAAGGCGCCCTAGCTGGCACTGTATAGTATGGAAGCATTCGATATCTACTGCAGCTGGCCGTAAAGGTTTATTGCCCCACGTGAGTACGTGTGGCAAAGGACGTCGTTCTTCCGGTCGGGATCCGCGCTAGAGTAAATGCGCCATGTCTCTTGAAGCGACACACGCACACACACACACACACGCACACTCACATACATGGATGCACACATACACTCACACACACCCACACACGCACAAAAGAGCACCAACTTTTAAACACATTTCACACGAGTCGTCCCGCTCTTGTCGTTCAACGCCGTTATATCGTTTAGCGTTCAAACAATTTGAGGCTAGCGTACTGGGTCTAATGTGGCGTAGAGTTTTGTTGTTATTGCTCATACCGGTGCCCGAAAAGCTGCCGCCACGACAAAGGAGAAGTTGGAGAGAGGGAGAGACGTTTATTAGCAATAAGTAAATAAAGGCAACCCCTTTAGCACTTGCTGTTAGGTGCCTAGACTAAATTTATTGTTCCGCTTTGCAACAGATATAGCAGCAAGGTGTGGCATGGCATTTCAATGGGCATGAGTACCTGTTAGAAATATCCAGTAATTGAGAAGCTGCTGCACTAATTTGTCACTAAATTTCGCTTATGTACTGCCAAAGGTTGGGATAGTTGGTTCTGTAATGTTTTAAGTTTGACAGCATGATTTCTCGACAAAGAGGAAATTAAAGAACAAACAAGGACAAGCGCGGTCCTCGTCTGTTCTTCAGTTTGGTCTCCGTCATCAAATTGTGCTGCTGTACTTAATGTTCCGGCGAGAACAAAAGGCTGGCTTTCTAAAAAAACTGGAGAGTTAATCTATAGCTCAAGGCGTTAGTTAAGCCCTACAATACCTTGGTACGCGTGCAACCACGGCGTCAACTGTTTCCTTGTCTCAACCTAAGTAACAACGCAAGGCTTGTCTGCTTACAGTCACGAGGCAACGTTCTCAATGTCGATTCTGTAGGTCCGTTGACAATAGGATTTCTAGTGGCGTAGATATTGCATTATCCGGGGAGCGTCTTACCGAACGTTTATGTAGAACATTTTGTTCCAATAGGGCCAGATTGCCCATTCAACCACTTCGCACATCACTTACCTATCCGCACTAGAGCGTGGGCAGCCACCGAGGAGATATCTGACGGTGTCGGCATGGGTACATGTGTATCAGGTGTGGCTGTCGGCCATGGTTAATTAAGATAAATGAGATAAGTGCATCTGTTTGGTCGCTGTCTTTGTGCGGTGCTCTGATTTTTCTGGGTTTTTTTTTGGAAATTGACGGTCAGCATTGACAACGAGTGACTAACAAGACGTCGGGTGAAGTTTCAGCGGGCCGGACACGTACTACGTCCATATTTTATTAACCTCGCTATTACTCTGGCATTATGGTGGTCGGAAGCCGAGAACATCGTCACGAGCCTTATGCTCATCCACGTGTAACAATCCATATCAATACGCAAAAACTACTAATCGCTCTTTCAGTCTAAATGTGCGAACTGTGCAGGGAACCATGCCGCCTCCTACTCAGGCTGCCCTCAGAACAAGGACGCGGCGCAAATGCTTCGACATGCTTATCCATGGAAGACAATCCTGACGCCATGAATTCGCCCCAAACCCTGAGATTGTTCATCTAGTGCAAGGTCACCCACTTCAGTGGGCACCGCCACCGGCAATGCAAAGAAAACCAATAATATACTCCTCCTCACGAGAACAACCAAGAGTGCAATCAAGAGACCAACCAAGAGGACCGCAGTCAAGCGGCCAGTATTATGCGTCAATGCTACGGAGACCCACATGACAACATGCACAAAGAAATACACCAGAAGGCTCCAATATTCGCACACATTATTGTCAGCGACCTTACGCACCTACTGCACCAGTAGCGCCAATCAATAGTCAGCATACCACCGCATCGGTTAGGCACCTGATTTTGCCAATGCTTTGCGAAGCTCTTAACGCGATTCTTTCTGCTCTGCCGGAAGCAAGAAACCTACCAGAAATGAAAGCTTTGTTGCTTCTTGAAGCCCTATTCCGCCAACAATCCCGACCAAAACTGCGGCAAGCAGTACATAAATAACCACTGCAAAATGTCCCCATATTTCAGTAGAATGTCATCAGTCTTGGAAGGAAGTATACTAACTTTCGTAAACTGCTTATAGAATACAACTTTCCAATACTTTGCGTTCAAAAGGCGGCAATGAGTGACGATTTTCACATCTCGAATTATACGATATACAATATATCTCGTCAAGGTGGTGTTAGCAGAATGTCCCTTTGCGTCAGAAAGGACTTACCATCTGATCAAATTCTGTCCAGGGATTCAGACTTTCCGGAAGTCATCACATCTAAAGTATCCTATGGTAAGCGCTGCATAACAGTGATTAATATATATCTGCAACCTTCGAACCGGATTTCTGTAGAAGCCCTAGTGGATATTTTCAAAATAGCTCATTCTAATGTATTTATGCTCGTGTGTGGAGACTTCAATGCACACAACATTATCTGGGGCAGTGATCATTGTAATGCACGGGGTAACGTTAATGAGGGCGCAATACATAAATGCAACTTGACTATTTTAAACGGTGGTTCGCCAACATTTCTTCGGGGATATAATTATTCAAGCTGCTTATATGTTACCCTGTGTTCGCATGATCTAGTAAATGGTGTGGGATGTAAAACCGATATGGAAACGCACGGAAGTGATCATTTTCCAATCCTTGTAGATAAACTCAGCATGCACTATGGTATCAGGGGTTGCAGCAGACTAACCAATAGGAAATCCTTTCGGTACCGCCTAACGGATCAAATTAAACAACATACAACGGTGGAAAGATTTACTGACTTTTTGCAGAATAATCTGAACATGCACACAGAATGTCTCAATTCCAACATATTATGCTGCAGTTGACAGAGAGTATGAACACCTAAGAGCCATCACACGTCGATACGAAAGAGCGTACCGACGGAACAGAAGTATAGAAGCATACGAGAACGCTCAGAAAATTCAATATGTAATGCGCAGACACATGGAAAATTTGGGCAAACGGCAATGGCGCGATTTCTGCGGCACGCTGTCTTCTCACACGTCTGTCCCGCGAATTTTTTTAGTAATGCGTTCTTTAAGCGGACCTGTAACACAGAGCTTCCCGTTTCGTGCTTTCGCTGTAGCTCGGGACACAAGTGAGATAACATTTGCTGGTGAATTTTGCGAGCTTATTTCCGGACCTGCTTTTTCATCACAATGTGCAGAATTTGAGAATCCATTAGTGTTTGCTAAGCAGAAAATTACTGCTTGCTATTGGGCAAAACAACCCCAATTAGATCATGCGTTCTCATTAAGCGAGCTTCAATGTGCAATTGCAACATGTCGCAAAAGTCTGCTGCTATGCCGCACGGCATTACGTACAATATGCTAAGAAACCTCGCGCCGACAAGTACAAATGCTCTCTAAGGCATCTATAATAATCTATGGACAGAAGAAACTGTACCCGACTCACGGTAAGCCGCTCGAAGCGCCCCAAATTTAATATCGGGTGAGACGCCCTTGTGCCTTGAATTCTTCCACCCAGTTAGTTTGACAAGTTGTTTATGCAAATTAATGGAGAAAATGATTGACGCGCGTCTTCACTGGTGGTGTAATGAAACGCATGTATTGTCCGACTACTTAGCAGGTTTTAGAAAACAGAGATGTGCAGTGGATGCAATATTGGATATAGTCCCCTGTGTGGAACTCGAGCGTGCACGTGGAAACATGATAGCAATATTTCTAGACATCAAGAAGGTATTTGAGAGGGTTAGTCACGTTCATGTACTTCTAACTATGTTGTAACTCAGACTGTCTGGCAGGTCCTTGCGATGGATTTCTGAATTTTTATCAGGTCGCAAAATATTTGTTCATACGGGTGAAGGGAAGAGTGCTTAACATGTTTTAAAACAGGGAGTACCACCGGGAAGCGTACACAGCCCCTTTCTTTTAAACTGCGCCATGGCTGATTTAACAAGAAGACTGTCATCACAGCTAAGATTTTCACTGTATGCAGATGATCTGTGCATTTAGACATCTGGGTCGAATGTTCAGTTACTTCTGCTGGCATTGCAAGACGATATAAATATCATTAACCAATTTTTATAGAGATAGTAGTGGTTCTATGACACGCAAAGAGAGGTGTATTTCCCTTCGCTCTGAGGCAGTTAAAAAATTTCACCCCTAATCTGGAAGGACACCGTCTAATGATTGTCACACAGCATTGATTTCTTGGCAGAATGCTTGATAGGCAGCTATCTTTGGCACCCCACACGAAAAACACTCGAAAACGAAGTCAATGCGATAGTGACTGCACTTCGCAGACTTGCAGGCACATCATGGGGCGGATCAGTATCGTTCATGCTTACTCTTTACAATGTATTAATACGACAGAAAATTACGTATTCCGCGCCCATCTTACAAGGCCTTTCTCACTCATCCGAAGAGACCCATCAAAGACTTTTAGCTAGAGGGCTACTCATATATCTGGGAGTTGCACGAGCGCCTTCTAGCTATCTTGTAATAGCCGAGGCTCGCGAATCACTGTTTCCATTTATGAGAACCAGAGAACATGCCGACACTATTTCCGTCTTCAAACACAGCATAAAACCAACCATTTGCTTTAGACATAATGAAACTAGATAGAAGTCATGTTGATAAAGAAATTCAAGATAATCTTCATATATAGCCAAGAAATGAATTTTGGAACGCAGACGTCGAATATCGTGCACAGCTGCTTACACTTCCAAAAAGGGAATTGTCATAGACGAGATATGCAGAAAAAAACATATTCATTCAATTTGCTAAACAACTAGCAATTTGCCAGAATATATACTGTATTCAGGATACAGACACGTCTATACAGATGGCTCCAGTACAGCAACCTCTTCAACTTCAGATTCATTATACCGCACCGGAACAAACAAGAATCATTTAAGTTACCTCGGTCGACTTCGTTCACAACGGCTGAACTGTTCACAATACTATGTGCCATAAAATTTATATTGTCAGTAAGAATGCGCAAAAATTGATAATTTTCAACAATTCACATGTGGCTGTAGCATCAATCTGCAGCACCAAAGGAAAAACAATTAATGATAGTATATTATGCGAAACACTTAAAGACTTCACAAAGGCAAGCCAAGCAATGTATGAAATAGCATTTCAGTTGGTACCAGGGCATTCTAACATTCCTGGCAACACAGCAGCCGATGAAGCAGCACGACAAGCACACCTCAAAAATGATGTGGTTCCACTCCTAATATCTAAGAACGGATTACGCTGCATTATAGGGAAACTTCTTTGAAAATGTGTTAAAATACGTTGTTTGACCAGAATTCTAAGAGCTCGGATTTGTATCATATTGATCCCTCTATTGAACTCAAATTTTCATTGTCATTACACAGAAATATTGAAACCCTTATTCATCGAACACCTTTCAGTTTAAAGAAACTTTTGGGTCCTTGGCCAACAATGGCTTTGCACAAGAGCACTTTAAAACCACTAAATAGTTTTTTTCAAGACAGCGGCAGTGTTCGCCGTGATTAACGTTTTCGCCTTTCCTTCCATTTCAATGTAGCTGTGTATAAGTGTGTGTTTGAAGATTATGTTGTCTTGACTTAACATCTTGAAAGGGCAGTGCAAGACGATGAAGTCAAAAGGCAGGAAACACACAGGACCGCACTGAATTCACATCTAACTTTATTAGATGGCACACAAACCTATGTACTACAACCCATATCCACGTGCTCTCCCATCAATGGCGTCATTATCAGTGCGCAGGCAAAAATGCAAAATCCTGTAATTTAATGCGACATTATGAGGTGGTATAAAAATTCAAATTCACTGTCATACAAATTTTAGATGGAATTCCCACAGAACGCGATCCTTTCTTTCCTGATATAGTAGGCCTCGATAATTTTCCTAGTAGACTGCTTGCTATGAGCGCAAAGTATTTGCTGTCCTCATAGATTGGAGTGCACCTACTCTCAGAGCAATGCCGTGTGACATGGGAGTCGGCATGACCCTTTAATAATAATAATAATAATACTTGGGGTTTTGCGTGCCAAAACCACTTTCTGATTATGAGGCACGCCGTAGTGGAGGATTCCGAAAATTTTGACCACCTGGGGTTCTTTAACGTGCACCTAAATCTAAGCACACGGGTGTTTTCGCATTTCGCCCCCATCGAAATGCGGCCGCCGTGGCCGGGATTCGATCCCACGACCTCGTGCTCAGCAGCCCAACACCATAGCCACTGAGCAACTACGGCGGGTCATTACCCTTTAGCGAGCGCCTATGCTCTGACAATTTAATGTTTAGGCATCGACCTATTTGGCGGATATAGACGTGACCGCAGTAAAAATGAAGCTCGTAAATAACTCCCTTTCTACAGCGGACATCTGAGGACGTGTGCTTAACAGTGCAGCCTTTCCTAGCATGAGTGGAGGCAGCCTGGGCCAATTTCGTATCAATCTTACGGCAAATTTTGATCATCTTCTTAGGGGCAGAAAGAAGAACATTACATCAAACCGGCCTGCTACATTTCTGAGCCTGTGTGATAGTTTGTGTGCATATGGAATTACAACGACATTTTTCTTTTACGCAGGCTCTGTATTATTATTTCTCGTGAGCGTTCCTAATTTTAACAAGCTTCTGTACGATCATGCGGATAGCATCCTCCCCAAAACCTGCCGCTCTCAAATGCTCCAGTTGTTTTAAGAAACTCTCGGAAATCTGGTGAAAACACGATTTCGAAAGTGTGGCAAATAGAACCGAAAAAGCAATGCCATTTTTTACCACAGCGAATATGCGGATTTAAAATTTAGGATTTGTTTTACTGACCTTGGGCAATACATCCATTACACATGCTTATCAGTTAGTTTAAGCCTCGTATGTAAAAATTGTAGCTTGTTCTTATCTGGCACTTCATGTGTGAAATGTAACCTTCAGCCGCATTTCTGGTATACTTGAAGTACATCATGAACCATTTGTTGAGAATTAGAATTCGTCACAAAGACCAGGAAATCATCAACATATCTTAGCACTCGGATTGTTTGGCCATATAGCTTACTTCTTATATTTCTATCAACCCTACCTAGGAAGATGTTCGTTAGTACCGGAGAAACATTGAAGCGAAGGCTAAAGCCAGATTTTGTCGGTAAATATTTCCTTTCCGAGTAACGAAAGTTCTAGCTCTGTGGCCCAGACAATTGCAGTCGTTGAGTGGCTAGCTACAACCATCGGTGGTCATACCAAAAGGATTTGCAAACTTCAGCGCGCAGAATGGATGAAGCAAGCCTGGCACCTCACAGATTGTCTGCGTACAGCCTGCTGGCAGGAAAAGAGACAAAGGCAAGAGCAGAAGGGATTTCGAGGAGTGGCGTAAGACGTCATATCATATAGCCGATCAGGTGTGCAACACCGCTTGGGGCCTACCATTCCAAAACCACAAAAGAAGAAGATGCCCGAAGCAAAAGTGTTGGTTCTTGGAGACGAGACTCTACCAGAAGATCGTAGAAGAACCCTTAGTGTTAGCCCAAAATTTGCCCACGAGCCAAGCCTCAGCCTGCCGGAGTAGGTGGCTATGGCTGGGTCAGTCACCCATCGGGCGGCCGAAAAAGAAAGACCACGTTTCATAGCTGAGTGTGGGGATATGCTGGGACGATCAAGAGGGATGCGCTCGAAAAATAAAACTGTAAGCGATTGTGTAGAATATGCCGTGAGTAGAAGCCTTGATATTTTGACCTCTGATAAGGAAGGTTTCTGTGTTGTGGTGCCAGAGAGTACCTTCTGTAGAAGAAGCGTTAGATGAAAAAGAAAAAATTTCAGAGCTTTAGATCTGAAGCGCGCTAAAGTTAAAGAGCGCGCACTGTCACTACTCTACAGCTACAAGCTTGAGCAGCTAGCGTAATCAGTAAAAAAGACAAAAATTCTTGATTTCGATATTTTCTTCGTATCAAATACCCACAATCCTGACTACCCTTTTCGAGCAATGGACACGGAAAAGGATAGGTGGCGGCTGCTTGTATCGGTTTACTTACAAACGCATTTGCAATTATTGATGATCAGAGATCTCTTGTGGTAAAAAACTCGGATGATCTCATCAGCTTCTTCGTTCAATCTAATCCTGGTGATTGTAATACCTTTAGCATCGATGTTCAAGAGCTGTGATATAAAACACTACATTATTGACGATATAATGATAAGTGTTAAACCATGTATCCCCGAGGAGAATGATGAGCTCAAATTTTCTAGCAACTTTGGAGTATCTGTTAGTACCTTTCTCGGTGATGTCTTGTTTACTTACCTTCAACTTTTGTTGAATGGAAAGGAAATTTATAGCGACAAAAATTTGGCATTTGCATTGGCTCCAATGTTGCTCCGGTACTAACATCTTCCTATGTAAGATTGATAGAAATATAGAAAGAAACCTAGATGACCATAGAATCAAAGTGCTACGATATGTTGATAATTTTCTGGTCTTTTAAAGAGTTCTAATTTCTAATGGTTGATGATGTATTACAAGTATTCCACAAATGTGGATCAAGGTTAGATTTCACACGTGAAGTGCCAGGTAAAAACGAGCTACAATTTTTAGATACGAGGCTTAAACCAACTGATAAGCATATGTGCTGGATGTATTGCCCAAGGTCAGAAAAACAAATCTTAAATTTAACTCCGCACGTTCGCAGGTGGTAAAAAGATGGCATTGCTTTTTCGGTTGTATTTTCCGCACTTTCGAAATCGTGTTTTCACCAGACCTCCGAGAGTTTTTAAAACAACTGGAGCGTTTGAGAGCGGCAAGTTTTCGGGAGGATGCTATCCGAACGACCGTACAGAAGCTTCTTAAACATGTAAAATTGGGAGCGCACGCAGAAATGAATAATCAGCAGCCTGCCGACAAGAAGAAAAAAGTAGCGGTAATTCAATATGTACACAAACTATCACACAGCCTCAGAAATGTAGCAGGCCGGTTTGATATAAAGGTTCATTTTACTACCCCTAACAAGATGATGAAAATTTGGGGTAAGATTGACAGGAAGTTGACCCAGGCTGCCTCTACTCATGCTAGGAAAGGCTGCACTGTTAAGCACACTTCCCGCATGTGCGCTGTAGAATGGCAGTTGTTTACGAGCTTCATTTTTACTGCGGTCACCTCTATATACGCCAAACAGGTCGATGCCTCAACATTAAATTGTCAGAACATAAGCGCTCGCTAACGGGCAATGCCTGCTCCCATGTCGCGCGGCATTGCTGTGGGCATAGGTGCACTGCAATCCATAAGGACACCACAATACTTTCCGCGCATAGCAAGCAGACTACGAGGGAAATTAGCGAGGCCTACTATGTCAGGAAAAAAAGGATCGCGTTCTGTAAGCATGCCATCATTAAATTTGGATGGCAGAGAATTGGAATTTTTAAACCGCCTCATGGTGTCGCATTAAATTACAGGATTTCGCATTTTTGCCTGCGCACTCATAATGAAGCCATCGATGGGAGAGCACGTGGGTATGGGTTGTAGTAGATTAGTTTGTGTGTGCCTTCTAACAATGTTAGGTGTGAGTTCAGTGCGGTCCTGTGTGTTTCCTGCCTTTTGTGTTCGTCCTCTTGCGCAGCCCCTTCAACATGTTCAGCCGGAACCAACTTGCCGAAATGCTGATTCTTCTATGTTGACTGTTCTGTTGTCACTATATGTGATAATGTATTTATACGATGTATGTACCACCCGCTGACTAGTGACTGTTGTTGGGAGACAGTATCGTTTGTATTTTTGAGCCGCGCCGTGCTTGCTCAGTGGCTATGGTGGTCTGTTGCTCAGTGGCTATGAACACGTGGTCGCGGGATCGAATCCTGGCCATGGCGGCCGCAATTCGATAGGTCGATATGCGAAAACACACGTGTACTCAGATTTAGGTGCACGTCAAAAAACCCCAGGTGGTCGAAATTTCCGGAGTCCTCCACTATACTCCATGGCTTATAATCAGAAAGTGGTTTTTGAACGTGAACCCCATTATTTAGGGAGAGAGAGAGAGAGAGAGAGAGAGAGAGAGAGAGAGAAACGTTTATTAAACGAAACAGTGTCCCAAGCGAGGCCGGGTATGACCCTAAGGTGGGAAGGCTCCTTAGTCCAGGAACCTTCTGGCTTTGACGGCCCTCTTGGCCCTGGCGACGAGTTGTCGTTGGTCTTCCATGTCCCCGAGGGTTAGCTTGGCCTCCCACGTTTCGAATAGGTCGTTTGCTTCTATTGCTCGTTTTGCGTGCGTTTCTGGTTGCATTTCCTGCCACGGGCATTCCAGGAGCAAGTGTGCCAGAGTGTCGGGTGCGTTGCAATGTGGGCAGAGGTAGCCGTGGAGCGTCGGGTAGAGGCGATGCATTATCGTTCCGTGCGTGTATGTATTACTTTGCATTATTTACTTTAATTTATTTTTGAGACTTTACTACAGAACTGTAGGGTCATTTAACTTGTATATTTACGTCCCATGTGTTTCTTAGGTCATAGTGTTACTGTGAAAACTCTGGCTGAAAAGTCCTGGTGCTTGTATGAAAACGTTTTTTTTATATGTAATCTCGTACCCTGTATATTGTAAGCTAGACCTATTCAAGAGCTAAGGAGCAGCCAGCGTCTTAAATTGTGTGTCGGCATCTCCTTATATAAAAAGATAAAATTAATTAGGGCACTCTAACCCGCGCCCTTTAGTGGAAGCCGGACCTGTCACCTTTGGTGTTCATTATGGCGATGTTATAGTTAATTAAGGCCCTCGAACACACGACGTTTGGTGGGAGAAAAGAAGGAATAGGAAGTAACAACGCATTAGAAAGAAAATGCCATGTAACGAATCTCTCGTGAGCGGGAAGGCTTTCGCCTTCATCAACGTTACCGTATGCTAAATTGACTGTCAATGTTTTAGGTATATGTAGCTATATGCCATGACGTGTGTATTACATGCGCTATAAGCGGGTTATATAAACTTACATCGCCACAGCACTCTATCACTAAAGTTGCTCCTACCAGTTTACGTCATTTTTATACTCCCCGTTGTGAACGCAGGTTTTCTTTCCCCTAACTCAGTCACAAACAGCTCTCCATCACATGGACAAGGGTTCAAAGCAATCAAATTTTTTTTATGCGTGAGCTCCCTTTCTTTGAAAGTCGACCTGCCTCCGAACTTAATACAGAGGCAGCGCCCTACGTGGAGGAATATGTGTTCGGGAAGTGGCACCTCCGTCTATATCTCGAGTTTCTTCTTTTGTTTATTCCGCACAAAAGTTGTCATTGTGCATCAGAAAATAATACTTCGGTCTTTGTTGTTGTTGTTGTTGTTGTTGTTGCACAATTATATTTAAGCGTACCAGTTGGTCTCTGAGAGTCGCAGAATGAGTGCTAAGACGAGGAAAACAGCAGCTTGCTCAAGGGAATCAGACGGAGAGATGCGATGCCGAAACGGGCAAGCGAAAAATAGACACATCATGGGGAAAATTTGGATGAAAACTGCTCGGCGGCATGGTTAACATCCTGCTTTAGAAAGGAAAGATAACACTAAAGAAACGATACGTTTAGTGTGCGTGTTTAGTGGTGTCTTATGTACACCACGTACACAGAACACACCGCAATACACCAAATACAAGCAAATTAAAGTATCTAGTTCAGACCAGAGTTTCTAAGAAAGGTAGGAAGCGCCTGCGTTGCGCGGGACAGAATAGAGGCAGCTGACATGGCAGTCGGGCTGATGTCAAGTGATGGGAAGAAATGCATCGCCTTGCAAATTGCCCTTTCCTGGCGGAACCTAAATGTTTGCCATGGGTCATTGCAGTTGCAGATGGCTCATACGGCATCGTAGGCTCGTTCACCATTGTTACCTCCTCCTTGAACGACCCGTTTTCCTGGCTAAATGGCCGTTCGCAACTGGAGCAATCGGAGATTGCAGGGAAAAGCATTCGTTCTGCCAGGGAACCTAAAGATTATTATTATTATTATTATTATTATTATTATTATTATTATTATTATTATTATTATTATTATTATTATTATTATTATTATTATTATTATTAATGAATCTTTCAAACTAAAGCTCACCGTTTCTGTATTGCCTTTTCGTCACATGAGAGGGAAGAATAGCAGGAACAAAGGAACTCAAATTTTAACAGTGCAGCTTTTTAAGCTTGAGTTCCAGCCGTGCCCAGTGACCTCTCAAATCTCGGCGCTGCTCTGCAAAGGGTAGTGGAGAGGAGGAAAGGCTAGGTGGATGCATAGAGTGGCAACTACTACTAGCGCGCGTCGCGGCGTAGGTGTTTGGGTAAGGAGGAGTGCAGTGGGGGATTGGCAGCGCCTTGCGATAAGCTATGCTCTGACGTGCACATGTACTCCTAGTGGAGACACGCGGCGAGCGCCTGCGGGAACGGTGTCCGATCCACCGATCCGAAGGCAGGCGTAAGAAGGTGTTCTCTCCCGAAGAAGAAGAAAAGCGACGGCGAAGGCGGAGGAGGAGGCGGGGGAGAGGTGGCAACCAATGAGAGGGGGCTCAGGGCCCGAGAAGGCAAGGCGATGGGCAGGTACTTCTGTGCGACGTGCTGTTTCGAAAGATGGAATCCGCTCGTCCCGAGCGTCAGCGGGAGCCTGCACGAGAATGCGGTCAAGGAATCGGCGGCGGCGCCGACGGCCGCCTCTGCCGCCGCCGCTGCTTACGCGACGTGGCGGCGGCTGCTGCTGCCTCGGCGACACAGCTGCTTGCAGACGTCGAAACCTACCGCTGCCACCACCTTAAACGTCGCCGCCCGTCTCCCTGTATGTCTTCCAAATGTAGGTCGCAGTATGTGCTCTTCCATTTGTCATCCCGGACTGGCTCACGACTGTCCGAGTAGCTGCGTACACCAACGCTCATTGGCTATTTCTATTGTTTTCTTGGCCGTCACTGCCAACTAGTGCACTAGTAGTGCACTACCGGGCCGTTCCTCGTAGGAGGTGCAGTTCGCCATTAAGGGGCCCACATACACAGCTTCGCTGGTCATCTTTCTTCACAGAGTGGAAGGGCACTGAATTTTTGGTGCGACCACGTGAACCAAACAGACGATGAAGCCAGAAAAAGCAAAGGAAATGAACTGGTTTTTATTATTTATATCAAGAAATCATAGGAAAAATGTTTATGAAGATCGGAAAAAAATACAACTTGGGGCACGTGGGGAGATGCGGGTTCCACTACATTTCAATTTCATATATTTCAATTAAAAAAAAGGCAGCTAGTGTTCTTTGTGCGTTTGATGTCTTCGTTGTCCGTTAATTCATACATTTCGGTGAATGAATTTCCAGCCCCAAAAGCAGGTTCTTCAAATCCATTTGTTTACTATTATCACACAAAAATTGACTTGACCAGTTCGCATATGCGTTCAAAAGAAATTGCTTGTTCTTTGAGCTATTTCTTTATTTTTTCAAAAGTTCGTCAACGATTTGCTCATTCGCATTTTTTTAATAGCTTATGAATTCATGTGCCCTATACCGTAAAATTATTGCAATATGTCTTATTCCAATCTCCGGACGTCAAATTTGCGTAACCGCCCGCGCGAGCGTCGGCCGGTCACCCGCAGAATTGTCTGAAGAGGCCAATCAAACTCTCTCCTCGTTCATGGGAGGTCACTATTGTTTGCTTGAAAAACGAATAACATTGCCTGCGCTGAGCGGCTTGTCTTATTTAATTGGTTGACAAGAGGCGAGGAGCCCGCTCAAGTGGATAGGGATTTGATGGGGACGAGCCACTGCAATAAATATTGATAACCGGATCAAGAGGGTGGTGCCAGCGTCTGCGATTGGTCCGCTTGCCATTACTTAGCTTGCAGTGGCTAGTCTAAAATCGTGGCAGCATGCAACGGAAGTTAAGGAATGACGTTTAAACGGGTCCTCAGCAAAGAAGAGTAGGCAGAATGAGGTCGTAAACGTGCAGAAAGTGATCTAAAACGTTACACGGCCACGCAGAAAGTTTCATTATACGCAAATAAACCCATGCTCTCCGGCAGGTGCGAGTAGCCAATGCCCAAGCGATCGGCGGCAGCCATCTTTTATTCCTTTCGGAACGGGCCAGCCTGCGGCTATTCAGAAGAAAATTCAGTTTTGTTCGGTATATTAATACATCTTTAACGCGTGCACGTCACTTTGACGCGGTGAGTTTTTGCGGTTTTGTGACGTCGCGTGACAGGCAGATGAGGTGGCTGCAGGCCAAAAACTTTTGACCTATATTCGACGGCTAATAGCGAAAAGGGGTCGAATCAGAAATTCATATTTTTCTTTTGTTCCGTCCAATCATGCATTGTCAGTGTGTACACGTCATATCAGATGGGGACCTATTACGGTTTTCGTGACGTCGCATGAGAAACAGGTCAATTGGGGGTGGTCCAAACACGTTTTTGACCAATCGCGGAGGGCTGATTGCAGAATTGGAATAGAAAAGTTTGGAACAGTTTTACGTTATAGCGCCCCATGACATACGCTTTTTTTCTCGAAAAATACCTATTGGAAACGTTTTCAGATGTCAATTCACTCTAAATTGACTTGACCTGACCACTATATTTAGCGCGAATGCTTTGATCAAAGATTTAGGCATTGTGGCCAATGTCAAGGTCCTCGAATCAGAGACCCATCCACGCACCCGCTGTCACAAACTGTGCATCGTACCTTTCGTACAGAAATGACACATTCTTGTAATCCAGTATGCTCTCCGATCGGGTGGCACGGAAAGCAATATTGAAGTATATTTTTTTTCAGTAGGGACTCTGTTGATGCAAATGAATGGGTTCGTCGAGATAATAACACTTGTCCTACCCTAAGACACATTTTTACAGTCTCATCTATTTATTTATTTGCTTATTTATTTATTTAGTTATTTATTTAGCAACTCCACAAAAAACATTTCTCATTAAATATATATAAACAGGGTTTGTGGCGCTTCTCACTAAAATGAATCTAAATTTTAAATACCTTTTTTTCACAGTGAAATGAATCTGGTTTCAGGTCTTGAAATATCATAAGTATTCTACGGTTGGAGCAGGACAGTGCTAATTGGAGATGGCAGGGGGAGGCTTTCGTCCCTGCAGTAGACATAAAATAGGCTGATGATCATGATGATGGTAAATGCAACTTGTGCATCTGCATTGCACCTGGAGCCCGGCACTGTTTCTTCCTTTCTTTGTAGATGAAAGTCATCGTGGTACTAAGAAAAATTACAACAGAACCCACCTTATGATGACTTTCGACGGTTATGAGGTTTGCAGTCAAGCAGTCTAGCGATGCACCGTATTCCTGAAGTCACGTTTATTTAAAATCAGCAGTGGTCATTCTTATCCACCCCTTCCTTCGGCTACATGCAACCTACACTGTCCCGCTTTTGCTATTGCGGTGGTGGTGATAAACTTTACTGAAAGGGGGTAGGCGGAAGGGAGGCGGTGGCTGAGGGATCGGGCTCAAGTAAGGCCCTGGGTCTACTTGGCCTTTTTCGCCCAGTCCACCAGTACAAGCTGTCGGTCGACGTCCCCGGACCTGATCCAGGTGGTCCAGTCAGTCTCTTTGCTGACCGGGGGATCGGAAAACGGGATCGAGGTGCATTCCCACATTGTGTATATGAGTGTCTCTGTTTGTGAACAGAGCCTACATAGGTAGCTTTCTTTGCCCCCTGTGGTTTGGTTAATGTTCTTTGGGTACGGGTATGCCTTTGTTTTGAGTCGCGTAAACGCGACCCCTTGCCTTTTGTAGAGTTGCTTGACCTGTGGTGGGAACGCATGATGCCTCAAGCCTCAAGCGATGTCTATGGGCTATTTTGTTACATGTCTCGCAGGGTTCCTCGTGTCTCTCCTCCTCGTTCACGCCGTCCGCATCCGCGGACGAGGTTCTCCGCTCTATATCTCAAGGCAAACTGTGAGCCGACGCATTGCCGGGCACAGTCGCCTGAGCGTGGGTCCACACGAGGGTTTTCCAGCCGCTTAGGCGGCGCCGCGTGAGGACACGTTACGCCTGTTGGGAAATTATACCGCGAATAAAATTGCCGACGGCCTGCTTACTATCGCTGATGACGTTAGACGCTTGAGCATGCATAAGCATGGCAATCGCGGTTTTCTCCGCTCCCACCACTCGGCCAGCCGTGATTGTTATGTCTCCTATCAATCTACCACCGCGCTCATGAGATCACCCCCAGGGTGTCTCGCCGCGACTGTGTAAACCGCTCCAGCTTGCGAGCCGTAACGTCGCCAAATGGCTTCGCTACGGGGCTGCCGGCTGCCCTGATGGAACCCAGAGTCCATTCTGCGGGGCAAAGGCGGAGCATAAATATGCCCCCTGACCTTTCCCGGAATGGTCAGTAACCTCGGGAATACCTTCTCCGAATCCGAATACCTTCTGATCAAGCCTGGCAGAAGTAGCTCTCCCGGGGGAATGCCACGGAGGAGGCGCTTCCTTAAACGCAGGGTCGGAAGACTTACCATCCCTGAGTGCCCCAGTATCAAGATACTGGGGCTAGAGTTTCAGAACGCGCTGCGCTACGGTCTCATTTTACAGAAACTCCAGAGGGCGACAAACTTTGCTATGGCACTCGCTTGCCAAGGTCGCTCATAAACATTACGGCATGACGACGACGCAGTGATGAAAATGGCATGACGAAGACTGAATCAAGTCGACAAAGGTGCTGGACGAGACAACATGACGACATTTGAGATGACGAGAGAGAGAGAGAGAAGTATTTATTGTGAGAGAAAAGCTAGAAGTCGGCCTGAATCAACTTTCTGCGCTGCTACTCGGCGTTAGGGGAAAGTGAAGGGGTGTATAAAAATAGAATAGAGAAAACGTTGATTATGGGAATGTAGACAGTGGTGAAAATATTGCACACTCCAAGACCCTTCAAAGTTTCTTGTCCAGTCCGCTCTCATGAAAATATTTTTTGAGAGCCGTCAAACTATCAGGTTGATGACGAGGATCAAGCGAAGCTCCCAATGGAACCTTTTCAGTTAATTGTGCAACGACAAAGTTTGACAAGATGTCTGTCAGCGACTTTCTATGTACATCAAATCATGGGCAGGCGCACAAGAGGTGTTCTGTCGTCTAAGGAATACCGCATTCCTCAATATTCAGACCCTCCGCCCGGTCGATGAGATGCAGGTAGCACAGGGTGAATGCCACATCTAATCGTAATTTATGCAGCAAGCTTGCATTTTACCTTTTTATTGTAGGTGGTGTCCGCATTTCCATCTCTGGGTCGAGTTCCTGATGGTGGCGATGACGATGACCTGGTGAGGCCCAGTATACTGCGGTATTATTGCGCAGAAGTCTGTTCGCTATGGCATTAGTGTCTGGTCGCGAAAATGGGATGGACACTGGTGTGGCATTCATGTGGGCCATCTTTGCCTCGGCGTTGGCGAGCTCATTTTTATGTAAGCCACAGTGTCCTGGAATGCACTGAAACCTTTTGCAGTGGCGAACTTTTGGGGCAGCATAGTGTAATTCGATCACCTCTTTAGCAAGGACATAGTGAAGTGAAGTGAAGTTTATTCTTGTTTTCAAGGAAAAGAAGGGACCGGGACAAAAGGCGGTAAGGCCTGACGAGGCCCCGGTACCATACAGTTGGCAGTAACAATATCAAGGCAAGAAAATGCACATAGAAGGCGCGACAAATATGTCAAAACAACGCTACAATGCGCACAGCGAAACTTAATTCGAGAAAAATACAAACATGTGCAAGGTAATCAGCAAGCACTTAAAGTTATACACGTACAAATACAATGCATACATGACTGGTGAATTCAGACACGAGAACATGCAACTAAAGCACTTGTCCGCAACAAAGATAGAGAGAAACATATATATAAACAAACGGTAGATACATTTTCTTACATTTGAATTTCGCCTTCAATCAAACGTCGTTTCATTTTTATCTTGAACAAATTTTTAGATAAAAAGAAATCATCTGTAAAGGGATATTTTGAGGGCGTTGGGTGCTTGAAAATTTAGATTTTGTTTACCATAATACGTGCGCGTTCGCGGTACGTGCAGTTTTACCTCACAAAGGTCGCAATTTATAGTACTGTCAGCAATAGAGTACAAACTGTTTCTATGAATGTATTGCAACAGCCGTAGATAATACACTTGTTCAGCTTGTAGTTTGCTATGTTCAACAAACACGGGTTGTGTACGTAATTTATGTGGTGCGCCGCAATAGCCCTCAATAGCACACAAGGCTCTTTTTTGTAGCAGTAGTAATTTATGGTAATTTGAAGACGTAGTAGTACCCCATACAAGTATAGTATAGTATATACAAGTATAGTAAGGTTCTCGTTTAAGTGCAGAATCGATCACTTGAAGTGCCGGATTGAAATAGCAAAATATAGTTCAAACATGATGTGGCTCCATCGTTATATGACAAATTGCGTCCCGAATTGGAACAATCTCAGCAGCCGTTGATGTGTAGTTTCGTGGTCGAGATGGAAGCGCTTAGTGATCTTCATATTCGATATTACGAATGCTGCTGCTGAAGTGGTTTTTGACACTATAACTTCAGTAAATCGATTTATTTTTTATTCATTGATACCTCATAGGTCCAAATAGGACATTACATGAGGGTTGGGCGCGTAAAAGGGGGGAATGATGATGACGAAATTAGAAAGATGAGTCAGAACACTCGATGGCAGATGTAAAGCGCGATGTATCGCAGATGAGTGCAGTTTGTCTGGGAAGGACATTCCAGTCTCGGGCAGTTCGGACGAAGAATGACTGTGGGAGCATAGTGGTGCGGGTTTGTGGCGAGATTACCGAGTTCGGATGGCCTGTTCGAGGAACACGATGAGCCAGCGAGACCAGCTGGCTGTCACGAGGTGTGGAATAAAAAAAAAACCTGTGATAGAAGCATAGGCGAGATGCGACTTTGAGATTTGGATTGGATTGGAGAAACTTTATTTATGCCTGCAGTTGGGCGCTCGCGCGCCCCGACGAGGGCCTACGTCATCCTCGAAGGTGCCGTTACTCGGCGCGGGTCTCCGCTCGCCGTTGCCGGCTCGCTGGGTCCGTGCCTTTCGAGCGCCTCGAGGACCTGCTGGACGGCCCAGAGCGACTTTGAGAGGCAAGAGGCGATAGGTCTAGCTTTGATTTTAGTGATGAAACGCTAGTGTGACATGAGTAATCTGAAAAATAAATAAATCTAGCAGCGTGGTTCTGAACAGATTCCAGGGCTTTAGTGAAATTAGTTTGGTACGGGTCAAAGACAGCACAGGCATATACAAGTTTTGGTCGCACGAGCGTTTTATAGGCAACTGATTTCACGGGTGTTTGTGCCATGAAGAACTTACGGCGCAGATAACCAAAAATTATGTTAGCTAAATTAATTATGTGGTTTAGATTATTTGTTCAAAATAAATCTTTGGAGAGGTGAATTCCTAAGAATTTGAAGGAGTCGGTTGTAGATATAGCACAGTTCTTAATCTTGCAAGTTGTGGGGATGTAGTTAGGTCTACGATGGGATGAAATGTCTACAGTCTTACTATATATCTATGGAAGCGGCACATTCTTCAGACATATGGGTTAAAGTAAGTTCTTTAAGTCCACACTAGGGTATGCTTTATTTTTTCCTCACTCCGGAAATGTATAGGTTCTCCACAGGTCTCGACAAAGTCTACGCTGGTACGGCCGCTGCTTTTGCGTAATAAAGCCTGCGGGTAGGATGCGCTCATGATACGAAAGGGATTCAGAGAAAGTGCTGCCTCGACGTAGAATGCGAATCGTCGACACAGGCTGACGTTCATGGCGGGTCAATAGTCCGAGATATACTCTGAAATGTTCGCGTGAAGGATAAGCGTCTATATGGAGTACACGTGCTTCCGCCATCGCGTCCTCTGTCGAAGGGCAGCGTGGCAGACTCACACATTTTCCCAGAGCATGAAGTTGTAAGATGTCCAGTGTACACACACTGTAAAAATTTTTACACCCTGAAGGGTGTTTTCTTGCCGCACTGGTGACACCCTTACTGTTAGGGCCTTACAAAATGTATTGAGGACGATAATGGAGGTCTAACTAGACGTGCGATGACAAAAGACGTAGTTGAAAACTATGTAATCACTCTGGCAGCCTTCGTCGCACAGTAATATGCGACAGAAGAGTTTTATACCTCTCCCTGTGAAATCCTCTCGTCAGATATTTCTGTGCGCCCAAAGCTTGAATGACGACAATACGACGACCACGACGGCATCTCGACCATCACATACCTAGTAACCAAAGCAATAAGGCAACTTGGGCCACTGGGTCGCCGTAGCAGGTGTGAAGATGGCGGCATGACGAGAGTCAGATTACGTAGCTGGAACGATGACAGTGAAACGACGACGATAGCATCATGACCCGAGCACTTAGCTAGTCGCCGAAGCTGGTGGTCAACTTGGACCGTTTTGTCGGCTAAAAGGATAGGTATTGCAACATGAGCGAAAGTTAGGCGAATTGGTAAAGTAGCAATTTTAGTGAAGCACGAAAGGACAAAGGCGTAGACAAGATACGCAGACAACATGTTCTATTGGTTTTAAATGCGTAAATGCGATTAGGGCGGTCCAACGCGATAACTCCTCCGTCCATTCGCCTGTCACGTTAGACGAATCACTATAAAGAAATCAACGTATAAAAAAAATCCGAAAGGAAACACGTTAGCCGTAGTGAGTTTCGAACTTAAGACCCTAGGCGCTCAGAAGCTAACTGTCTTACACAATGGGCTCAAGTCCCACGCTTGCAGAGGGTAAATTTATCTAACCCACATGAATTTGCTGTGCCAGGGTACAAATCAAATGTCAAAGGAGAAGATTTTTTATGAAGAGTTTGTTTAAAGATTTCGGGATGGTAGAATAAAAGCCATCTGTAGGACCACATGCAGAGCCGACTTAGAGCATTGTAGACATCCGAAAAATTCCCACTTTGCGAAAATTTAATGCCAAACACGCCACCTCCCCAATGCGTTGATGTGGTCGGGGGATCCACGTGCCGTAGGGGTGTTCCATTGGGGCATTCTACCACCGGTCGAAACGCCACTTATCTGTAACGTCTCAGAGATCAGATGAGGGCGCAACACACACTGCTAAGCAGTCAATCAGTTGATAAGGAGGATAGGGAGGAATTAGTTATATGGGCCTCAGCACGGTTGACAATGCTTCGACGCGGGTAGATAAGGTGCTAAACAGTCGTAAGGGCTTACAATGATCGGAGCAATTCTTATAAGGTCGATGAGGACCAGTAAGCGTTGATAAAGGCTGCATAGAGTCGATAGGGAAGATAACAAATGATAAAGATTGATAGGCATCAGCTCTATTCTGATCGGTTTGATGACGACCGATAAGAATTTGTATGGGCCAGATCTAGTTTGATAAGATTGATAATGACACCGGGCTGCATGGAGATGAGCAAGTAGCACAATTCAAGGGAAGCCAGAACGTCACAAACTCATTACCGCAAAACGACAAATTAAAGCATGCCCGCTGTCGAGTGAGTGGCTTCTTCGTATCGTTGAAGAGTTTGCAGCCATGTTTTCCAGCTAATCCCATGGAAACAGACCGTATCGACGACATTATGTCATTACACCACTGACACCGTTTACGGCTAGAGAAGAGGGTGAGGCATTTGCCTACAGGGACGGTGCAACCAAACGAGCCGTATGACATGATCGTTTCTACCAGCCCTTTCCGGTACTCCTTGGTCTATTCTCTGCCTGTGCCCCGATTCATCTCGATTATCCTTCCTCGCCTCCTAACTAGTTTCGATGATAACCATGAACGCTGAGCGCCCTTTTTTGGTCCATGTAATGTTATCATAATAAAAGTTCTGTACTATTTTCTTAAAACAATATGCTGTGGTTTGTCTGCATCTTTGAACTATCTTCAGCGCTCGGCCTTTCATGTGCATAAAAAAAACATGAAGGAGGAAATTTTGTCTTACTGCACATTTAGGTTGGCTGCAAGTGATTAGCGCGCACAACTTTAAAGCAACGCACAGCGCGAATATTTATTTATAACATGCCCTATGGCAACTCCTGCGGTGAATAAAGAATATAGAACAGACACTTAAGAATATTTATTAGAGAACTGATGTTTATGCACATGACCAAGCCACATACGCAGTGATGACAAGGGATAGAAATGAACAACTCCATACGTATGCCATGGGGAGGCCATTTAAAACGCCCCCTCAGAGAATGAATTGTCTCAATGTTCATTCGCCAAACTGTGTAGGACAATCCAGGGCCCTCTTGCTGGCGTTGATACCATCGCATATTGGCCCAGCTCCATGGTTCCCTACAAGGTTGTAGAATAGGCATCGGATACCATTTTATGGAAACAGCACAAACAAAACAAAAAACTCAGCTTGGGCTCCGAATTAATTCTAACAAGCTTGCGCTTTCGAACGTGCTCTTAAATCGTATGCGCTTGTTTTCGCACTCCGCCTCTAACGGAATGTGGTGGCCCGCCACGTTGAACCGAAAGACGTAACCTCATACTCAGCAGTAGCTTTCTTCACCAGTTCTTTAGCATATTTAGCAATGTGCAGCTCCTTACGGATACAATCTTCTTGAAGGTGAATGATAAGGAGCTGCAAGAACCCTACTTTGAGGGCTTCAGTGAATCAACATTGCTCAATAGGACTTGTCAGGCTGCCTTTGCCCTATACTAATCAAGAGGTTTCTGACTTTCTGAAGTTATTACAATTGTGAAAGCCGTAGAGATTTAACATTCATTCTAATGATTGTTAGTATTTTTTTTTTCATGCTATAAACGACGTTTCATTATGTGCGCGAGCAATGTACGTAGTAAAATTTATGAGATACTTTGATTCTTACCGAATATTTTTTATCTGTAACCTTGTCTTGTGCCCATGATTTCTACTCATGTTTGCGGTATGCACGTGTGAACCTGTCTTGCCCTCCTTACTCAATGCTCCTCATTAGTCCTGTAGGCTATGTTGAAAAATTTCAATAAATATATATATATATATATATATATATATATATATATATATATATATATATATATATATATATATATATATATGCCTGTGTGTGTGTGTGTGTGTATGTATGTATATACAAACAAATAAATAACGAGCGCATTCTGCCGTTTTTGTTTACCTGCTCTTTGCGAAGCGAAGGGGCAAATAGCACACGCATTAAACGCACTATAGATAAACAGCTCGAGCTGGCAAATTCCTAAGCTGAGCCATGTTTCTTTAGTGCATACCGTCACCCCATTGCACTGCCCGTCCTCAGTCCCGCGATGCAGTGCATACTCAGTGACTAGAATGTACAAGTATAGACGCTATGTATTGGTTTTCCGCTGAACATCGACTTTGTACTAGATAAGTCGATCGAAAACTACAAACGCAGAGCTCCGTATAAACCCTTGACAGAGATAATAAAAGTAAGCTGAAGCAGTGAGGTTTGCAGACTCCGTCTCGGTAGTGCAGTGAAATGATCCTCACCTTCTGAGAGGGGCCTAGTTCCATGCGGTACTTCTGCACCATCTTGGCCACAGTGTACTTCACCTTTAGCAATGCCAGCCTCATTGCGACGCAGTTGCGAGGCCCGACGCCAAAGGGCATGAATGCTGCTTTCGTAATCGAGGCCTCGTTTCCCGGGGAAAACCTGCGCGGCATGAAACGAAAATGTGCACGATGAAGCTGCAAAGTAACGTTTCCAAACGTTGGATATTTTTTAGCAACGTCCCTTTGTTTGTTTGTTTGTTTGTTTGTTTGTTTGTTTGTTTGTTTGTTTGTTTGTTTGTTTGTGTTCTGTTTACTTCGTTGAATATGTATAGGACACGTTGGCGTCATGAGTGGTGCCCGTACATAAAAACATAGGCCTGCTTCAAAAAGCTTGCCACAAAATAGAACGTAGAAGAAAGGTCGTGGAAGACGTACAGTAAGGTTATTTGAGCACTCCTGGATCTATCATAGTGGCTGTGTAGAATAAGACTTGCAGTTGTACAAGTTAGTTATATTCCACGTAAGGCATTTTAGCGTTTTCAAATGTTAACCACGGCTTCACAAGACTAATACCAGGCACAAGTGATGATACGTTGGGAGAGGAAATTTTGGAAGGTGATCACATTGTGAAAAAAAGGCACGGATTATATTAGTGACAAGCGTATCTCTTTGCTAGCGAATTCTAGTTTTCTGACATGACGTTGTGTTTATGACGTAAGCGCTGCACGCGTGCGCATTTGGATATCTTCCAGCATCGTTCTGTCTCTTAAGTAAATCAGCTGATGTAAGCACTCGACCATGTCCACTGTCTTTGTGTTATCCTCATTCTCACTCCTTTTGCTTCATTTCATTCTTGCGCTAACAATCCAAGTGCCGGCTGTGTATCAGGCGGATGTGGAACTTTCATTCTGGTGCAAGCAATCTGTGTACACCTAAATGTGGTACCTGACTGTAGAGTGAAAATACCAGCGAGGTAATATTTCTAGGACATTTCCTTCTTAGGTCAGTTTTATCAGGTCTTGTATCTGCAATTTCCTAAAGGTAGCTTGAACTTGTCCCATACGTTGGATTGCACTGGCGATATTAAGTTCGTAGCACAACAAACTAAAGCGCGCTTCTTAGTAGCGGTGCAAGAAGTTATAGTCTTAGCAAAATTTTCAGGTTGGCTTTTGTTTTTCTCATTAAGCCATCTCAATTTCCCCATTCTGCTATAATGCTATATTAAGAACCTAACAAAACAGCTACGCCTTTATCGTTTGTGAAAGGCGTGTTTGTGAAATCAATGCACTTGAAATCTGTATTCTTGCAGTCCCACTTTTAATAAGGCACAAAGCTGGGTGCTTCGGCTAACCTAACTTGTTGGAGTTATTCTACCAAGCGGGGACTGACTCAATTTATTCAGTCACATCCACGCACAATTCCAGTCATGGTTGCGCCATCGCTAACAACACATCACCGTTGTTCTCTCTCCATGGGCCCGTTTATGTCCTCTCTTAATCACTATCACTTCTGCGTTGGACGCATCTTAATCAGTCAAGAATTATGAAATATATAAACCTATAAACAATAACAATTGTTCTGAGGAAAACGTTTCGAGGCCATTTTAGGCTTAAAGTTACAAAAGCCAATAGACGTGTTCAGAAAGGCTTCATATGGCTGTAGATAACATCTGTGTGACACAGAAGGAACTCTTATTCTTCTTCATTTTAGAGTGTGCTCTAATTCTGACCAGCACTTGAGGTAGTCGAAGTTGACAGCTAAGAAAACAGCTTCAATTCCAAGTAATGGAATGCGTCTGGAAAACGGATGGCTGGATCGATGGATGGATGGATGGATGGATGGATGGAGGGATGGATGGATAGATGGATGGACGGACGGACGGACGGACGGACGGATAGATGGATGGCTTTATGTATGTATGTATGTATGTATGTATGTATGTATGTATGTATGTATGTATGTATGTATGTATGTATGTATGTGTGTATGTATGTGTGTATGTATGTATGTATGTATGTATGTATGTATGTATGTATGTATGTATGTATGTATGTATGTATGTATGTATGTATGTATGTATGTATGTATGTATGTATGTATGTATGTTATTGCGTCCCCTTTGGAAAGGGGCGATGGGTTGCGCCACCAATCTCTTGCTATTATACTGCCTAACGTCCTACCTAGGTTAAAGAAGAAAAACAAGAAAACGAAAGAAAACGACGCTGAATTCCCATAACCAAATTTTCTGACCCCTAATTGAGAACTTTGTTTTTCTAGGTCTCCGTTTCTTGTCGTTTCCCTGCTTTTCTTCCTCCTATCTTCCAATCACCTGTTACTAATATCTATTTCGTACATGTTTACTTTCCCCCTGCTCACGCTGAACCCAAGGGCTTCAAGGAGGCCAGTGGTGCCTAAATCTACAGCTGCGCAGATACCTACACATTGTAATAAAACATTCTCCATCGTTTCCTTAGCTTTACCGCAGCAAGCCCAAGCTTCTTTTTCCCTCTCATATCTCGTTTTATAGGTGCGTGTTTTAAGGCATCGTGATCTCGCAAACGTCTCTGCGACTATAGGCGCCACCTCGCGTTGACAAGTAAGACCTAAGAAATACATATATCATAGCTGTATTTAAAGGCTTTGCTTGTGCGAACCTTCGAAAAACAGAACGTACATTACAATAAGCGCAGTGGAAAGCGTGACTACGTTTTGTTGTGCACAGCCAGCCTTCCCGTCGAGTTTCCAAGCATTCTGCCAAGCTGCCATCTTGTTGGTGTTGTAGCCTATCACGTGTGGCTCCTACCCACGATGGGGGTTTGTTCGGACAACAAAGTAGCTCGCTTCGTTCTTTTCAAGCGAAAACAGGAAGTTGCTCGTTGCAACGCCTCAAAACGCGGTGTCTAGTCGAGTGGTACAAAAATTATCATCAGCAACAATGGCTCATACCCCCTTAAGGCAGAGACTACAAACACTCAGCTAGGTGAAGCAAAGAGAGCATACATTTATTGAACTCACCCATACACAACGCAGAGCAGCATAGGTTTCAATAAAGAACAGGCCCAAAACAAGCATCTGAACCATCAATAAAACATTGCATACCCCTCTCGGAAGTACCCTACGGCCTAGGATGCTCGCCAATCGAGAAACGAGCTGAGCAGTGCGTAGTGGCGGGAGCAAGGCGCTCGACCGCGAGTGCTGTTTCCCTTCTGAGACGACGCAACATAGAGTCGAAGAGAAACGTGCTTGGTACGAGTCTGACCCCGCTATACGAACGCGCGAAGCCGCAGCTAAAGGTCGAAAACGAGTCGAAGAAGCCGAACTGTGGAAGCAGCAACACGACGGTGAGAGATGGCATGTAGACAACAGGCCAAAGGTCGCAGACAACGACTTGTCGTACGTTTCCTTCACAGTGCCGTTCGTTATGTCTCACAACTAGTCTGAGCCCTTCGATCATATAACTTAATGCATTACCAAATCGGCAGCAGGCTGTCGTCTTCACGCGCTACAAGAGCGTAACATGCTGCCTAACTAGGGTACCATAGAATGTTCTTGTCCGCACACATAAACTATCATTATTAATTGCTCATACCTGCATATGGATAGGGTACCATAGAACTTTCGTATCCGCACACGAAGCTATCGTGAGTGATGGCTCATACCGGCATAAGCCGACGTACAATGGTTCACAGCCCTGTAAGGCAGACGCTACAAGAACTCAGCAAAGCGAAGCAAACAGTGCTTACATTCTTTGGAATCACGCCAACAGCATACAGAACAGCATGTCGAAAACTGCCATCGGCTGCCTCGGAGAAAACAATGCTTGTTCTCGTCTAAACTCTGCTGCGACTCTGTCAAGGACCTAGTTGGGCAGTGTTATGAGTTGCCATGGGGAGGCCATGCGTGTTTAGGGCTCCCGAAGAGCATCTCGCTTACGAAGCGCAACGACGCTTAGACGAGAGTACAATCGGCGGTGGTACTCGGCAAACACCACCGAAGATCGTGCCCGAGAGGGTGAACGTAAGCGCAGGCAAGACGGGACGACGTGTGTCGGGAATCGGAGAATGTGGCGAAGAGCTGCAAAAGTTGCTTCGATTTCGACATGCGGTGTCGAAAGGTCCATGGCTACTCACTTTGCGTGCATCGATTTGACATCATCAAAGAATGTGTCCACTGTTACGAGCATACCGATCAGTGCATATCATGCCGACCACAAAGCCATTGGGACCATCGTCACTAAGTGTGAATGAGTCATGCGATAAAGCATTTACCAAAACTTTTCTAACCACGATGTTTACAGCTCCGCTAGTCATCCACCGCCGAAGGGCTGAATGGCCTTGCATTTCTTCCTTTATTTTTATTTTTTTATCTCGACGCTCTATCCGTGAAGCTGTTTTTCTAGCCGACTTCGTCACAATTATAGCTTGAGTCAAGACGGTCGCTGTCCACTTAACCATTTATTGAGCCGTCTATAGGAAATAAGGATATTCGAACACAGCCTTACTCTGAGCCCCTCTGGCTCCGAACTGAGCAGCCAAAGGACAATTCGTAGTTTCATGTAAATACTATTATCTGAAATAAGCTTAAAACATGTCTCCTTCGAAAAAGCAAAATGTTTGAATTTCTCCCTAATGCTTTCGTTGCTTTCAAGTGGTAAAGTGTAGCATGCGCTTCTTTTTCAAACAAGCAATAAGGTCCCTTATTGTGTTTCACTTATTCTGAACTTTATTCCCTGAGTAGCGCACTTTCTTTGCCAATATATTGAATGCGGTCCACAAGCTTGCGTTAGAAGTAGTGTCAGTAGAGTAAGTAGTAAGTTCCCTCACCTGTCGGGTTTAAACTCCAGAGGGTTCGAAAAATATCGTGGGTCTCTATGTATCTGGTACAACGCTGCCATGACGTTTGTACCTGCCTTGTACTTGATGCCATTGTATTCGAAGTCTTCTTTTGCCTGTCGATTCACACCCCTGCAAACGAACATTTCATGGTATAACAGATGCAGTAGATCTGTATATCATGTATATTTCTGCAGACAAAACGAATCATGAATTTACCGCTAAGTCTTTAACTATATAAAGTAACTTCTTGGTGAATCATTTTCCAGCTCCGTTAGCAGCATAAACAACGCTTCAAAAAGGCTCTGACAGCTTGAACAACAATTAAAATTGTAAAAACGTACTTTATTTCGTAAGTCAGGAGACATGGGCTTTTACACCCGTTGTGAACTATTATTCATTCAATAGAAGGGAACCAGAGCGAGCTAGCAGTTTTGCCTCACTTAGCTTAGAAATAAATTTAGCATTCAAAACAAGATGTCGCTGAATAATTGCAGAAATGGTTCACCGAGGTGCTTATGTTTACGTACAGTAGGTGAGCTGTGGTTGCAACATTGGGGATCTAGGGAGTCTAAGGCATTGCTATCCAATACTACGATTATAAAACGCTCCGTCACTCGGTTAAAAAATTGCTGAACGTAATTCTTTGCAAATAATCATTATTATTTTACTTCTGAGCGATGCGCTGCTATAGTAAAAAGATCAGATCAATTTAATAGTCCTATTTGAGAAAACCGGTGCATCATAAACGTTTTTACGTCGAATTGGACCACCTGTTTTTATTGCCCTGTTGATCCTCAGTCAAGCTATTTATTTACATGTAAATATATTTTCATCTAATGTAAACGAAAATCTTTCCTATCAAGCAAATATTTTGACAGTAGCTTTTCAATACGGGGTCTGAATGAAATGCAGGAAAGTTGTTGGAGATTTGCTATTGTTCTGGGCGCAAGAAACATTTGTGTCAGCGGTTCAACACAAAGCAGTTGTGCAACGGTCAACGCCCACCATGGTAGCCGAGTGCCTATGGCGTTACGCTGCGCAGCTTGCGGGAGCGGGCTCAACACCGGCCACGGCCGCCGCATTGCGACGGGGTTTAATGCGAAAACGTCCCTGTACCGTGCATTGCGTGCGCGTTAATGAAACCCAGGCAACGAAAAATTATTATGGAGTCTTGCGCTACGGCGTGCATCTTCATAATACTTTGCTTTTGTTTTGCCACCTGAAACTGCAGAACTTCTCTTTTTTTCATGCAAGGGCCAACTGCATAACACAATTCCTCACCCTTTATAGAGAACGGACCGTTTTGTGAGTAGGTGTGCATTATTTTGCTTTTCCCACCAACTCTACAAGGTTACTATTGAGTCAACTAATCAAGCTGCTCAGCTGTCCTGCTCAGCAGATAATAAGCGCGCAATTTGATACCAAGCCTAGTTCGTCGGTATGAGTTGTTCGCAGTTTTTCACACCGAGTATACTCACGATACTGATGGAGGATAAAGTCGTAGTGTTTCATCCACTACGTATTCCAGGTATTTCAACTTCTTCATGATTGTTTCATAGTCCGGGGAGCCCTAAAAATGACAATATAAGTAATTTCGTACAGTATTCAAGGTTTCACAAGTATCACATAACTATATCATTGAAAACTTAATCTGAAACCGAAACTTCATTTCCTTTACCTTCACATAGAATAATGGGAGGCAGTCAGGAAGAGTTCTTAAGTTAGTTCGGGCTGAAAACCTCGTTTTCTGTGCTCAGCAAGGTGGATAGAAAAACTAAGTAGCTAAGCATCCTCGGTGTCCAAATTAAGCGCGAAACAGTGAGTGTCTGGGAGCAATCTCAAAGCATCCATTAGTGGTGCTACTTTAAGTACATTTTCGATACTTAACCTGACGAGGAGAAAGTAGTAAATCTTTGTCACCACTTCGCAAATAGCGCGGAATGAGAGACAAAGTGTGCACACGTCCCCACACGTATGCAGCATCGGCCTCACATTAACTTTCCTCACCGCCTATCAAGTTAACACAGCGATACTTGGTGATTGTTCGAAGAGGTGGACGGTTCTTTTTGCTTGGAATAGCCAGTCGAAATGTGACTTCATTTCGCGGGATCTCATCGCTTTGTAAACAACGAATTCTTGTTTCAAAATGAAGAGATCACCTTTTCTAACATAAAAAACGCACATACATTTCCGTGTCCGCAAGAAGTGTTTTATATCCTCAACTTTAAGAAGATCGAAGAGCCCGACCTCCATCTCATCATAAAACCAGCGTCACTTACGTCTGTACCGACGGCATCGACGACTTCGCGCCGAAGCTTCTCCTGGACATCCGGGTGTTTCGCGAGGCAGTAGGCTATGTAACTCAAGGCCGTTGCTGTAGTTTCAAACCTGCATTTATTCAAGCTGCGTTAGTTTCATCTAATGTATCATCATTCAACGCAGGCAATTTACATTCTGCAAAGAAACTACGCTGAATCACAATGTTGCTTGGCACTGTATCTATCATCAATGTGTTTGCGTTAGTCTATATCAGACGGTCGTTCTCTTTAAGGACTACGTTGCTTATTCTTTCTTGTGAACTAATCTAGGCATCACCGCATTTTTCAATTCAGGATTTGATTGTGTCTTGAGACCACATCTGTTAAAGTAAATTCTCACAATGGTGATTAGCATGAGAGGCAACCAGAATTCAATTACTCGTTCTTTACGCATAACGTCAGGTGTGCTTTTAATTCTTACCCGCCAATGAAAAGCACTGCAGCGCTCGTTATAATTTCTTCGGTGGTCAGAACCCTCTTTCTGGTACTTCCTGAAAGAGAGCACGGACAATTTATTTTAACTCGTTCGTCGTAACATTCCGAGAGAATTTATACTCTAACTTCTTTTAAAGTTCTGTGTTCAATATTGTATACTATTTATTGCAGTCATGTATGACGTCGCTTATTTCCCTTTTTATGCTCTATGTAATTTTGTTGTACTTCCCCTCTCATCAAGCAGTGCTCCGATTGTAATCGGTGATGTATATATAAGTAAACAAATAAATCTCAAATATGAAATGACCAGTCTCTGGAATTTCATAAATGTGTATGCACGGAAACTAAAGTAACACACGCAACAGTGGGTGCCACAGGACTGTTTAATGGCAGTTCGTTACAGAGAAGACTCGCAATAGAAGAGTACAAACCATGAAAATATTGATTCTGTTAGAAGTCACAAGCAACTCACGGTCACAATCGTAAGCCCTGACAATCGCGGGGACATCGTGATCCCTTTTATTTTCTTGCATTTTTAATAGCTAGATGGTTCTAGCAAAACGACTTGCGCTCGACATCTAGGCAAGCAGACAGTGGCACAATGTCCCAGCTAAGAATTCATAAATAGCATCAGCCCTCTCGACCTGGTTATAGACAACACATTTTCTGAAGGTAACAGGTCGATTGCTTGAAGTACAGCGAAGGCTGTAGGTGAATTTATTTATTTATTTATTTATTTATCATACCCTCAGGGCCATTACGGCATTATAGAGGGGAGTGGTTACAAGCAAAATGGGTAAATTCAACAAACAGGAGTTACTAGTGCAGAAAATTATGTATATAAATATGTATAAACAAGACCATTTAACAAATGGCATTTAGATATACAATGTTAGCTAAGGCGTTTGTGAGTACAGGTTGAACAATATGAAAAAAAGGTTCCTAGTTATACAGTGCTAGCTATGGCATTCTTGAATAATAGGGGATCTGCGATAGTGGCTATCGAGGCGGGGAGGTGATTCCACTCATTGGAAGTGCGTGGTACAAATGACTGCAAAAAAGCGTTGGATCTGCAAAATGAAATGCCGACCTTATGAATGTGGTCTAGTCTGGGCGATACATACGGAGGCGGAGAAATAAGTTTGTTGCGTAGCAGCGGGTGATGAAAAAACTTATGAAAAAGGCACAAACGGAACAATTTTCGACGTGATGACAAGGACGGTAGGTTAAGGCTAGATTTCATGGCACTGATACTCGCGGTTCTATTATAGTTAGAAAGAATGAAACGAGTTGAGTTATTCTGAGCCATTTCCAGTGAGTGCATTAGGTTTACTTGACCTGGATCCCAGATTGAAGCAGCATACTCAAGTTTAGGTCGTATTAGAGTTTTATAGAGGATTAATTTTAAGGAAGAAGGTGCCTTGGAAAAGTTGCGTCGTAAGTAACCTAGCATTCTGTTAGCGTTACTTATTATATGGGTGATGTGAGTAGTCCAAGTAAGATCAGAGGTGATGTGAAGGCCAAGGTACTTGTAAGTTGTTACCAATTCTAATGGAGCGTTATTAAGGGAATACACAGGTGGTTCACTGGTAGTTCGAGATACACGCATGAATTTACACTTGTTAACATTTAATTCCATTAACCATGAATTGCACCATGCAGAAACGGCGTTAAGGTCAGCTTGAAGCCTGGTAACATCCTCGTCGCGAGTTATTTCGGTGTAAATTACGCAGTCGTCAGCAAATAGGTGAATTTGAGATGAAACACAGGAAGGTAAGTCGTTAATATATATCAGAAATAGGAGGGGTCCAAGCACGGAGCCTTGTGGTACACCTGAATAAACAGGACTCAGATTAGATGTTACTTCGTTAGCTGAAACGAACTGTGAACGGTTAGTGAGGAAAACCTCAATCCAGTACAGAATTTTAGGGTCAAGGTTTAGTTGTTGCAGTTTGTAGATTAATAAGCCGTGGCACACTTTATGGAACGCTTTTGCGAAGTCCAAAAAAATTTGATCTGCAACTGAAGAGTGGTCAAGCAATAGGTTTAGTTTATGCGTGAATGATACTAGTTGGGTGTCACATGAATATGTTTTGCGGAAGCCGTGTTGAAACTCAGAAAAAAAGGAGTTTTCTTCTAAGAAGTCGGCAATATGAGAAGACAGAACATGCTCGATAATTTTGCATGGTATACTGGTTAAGGAAATAGGTCGATAGTTCAGTGGGGAATGTTTAGTACCTGTTTTGTAGAGTGGAATCACCTTCCCCACCTTCCAATCCTGCGCTCTGTGTATTCTTACAGTAAGAATAATTTTGCGAGTGTTTGGGGCGACAAGGGTCCTCAAGCATTAGGAAAAATTCGAATATAATGAATTACAGTATGCTGGTTAATACGCATTTGATGTAGTAATTTAAATTCTTTGTTTTCTACATATTTTTGATGACCTAATCGTATGACCGTGGTTTCTCTATTAGAAACCACGATAACCCTTCAGATCACTTGATCCCTAATGGAGTTAGGTACGGTGAAATTCGTCACTATCTGATAGCCGCTCCAATACCCCGCTTCGCTCCCCGAAATGTACTTAGCTATTTCTATACATTAGTTTGAGTTAAAGGTTATTTTCAGTTCCCGAAAAGTGCCGTTGCTACAAGAGGTTGCGTTGCTACAACAAATGCTTCGCGACTATCTGCCACTTAAGATACTGGTTTTGATATCACCTTAGCAGTCGTTTGCTTCTTGAGGCCAACCATTTTTTAAAGATTAACCTTACGTTTTGTGTTATGCACAACGCCTTTAAGTCTCTTTTGACGAACACTATTTAATTAAAGATTTGCGTTGGTATATCACGAAGTGTGTTTTCTCGTGCCCAGTCGTATTCTGTTACCTCTTCCATTATAGCTCTTCCAAAGATTACATAATTTATGCTAAATGTAGCTTGCTGAGCAGCTGAGGAAGTTAGTGTTTTGCACCATTTGTATTCAGAATGAGAGGATAAAGGAGCCCTACTTCAAGTAGTTCCTCCTCCCACCCTCTATTCCATTGCCCCCTTCCCTTTAAAGAGGGATAAATAAAGTTTTTCATCATCATCATCATCAGAATGCTGCATATTATGCGACAACACGCAAATGTCTTATATATATATATATATATATATATATATATATATATATATATATATATATATATATATATATATATATATATATATACGTCCTTTTTCTTTGAATGCTACCGTGATGACATCCTTAGTTATATTCCTCAATTTGAACAGTTACGCAGCATGACAGAAAAGGCTATCAAAGGGACACGAATTTACATAGTCACCATTTCCAACTTTGTTATCGCCACGTTCCTCTTCTGCTTCGATGTACTCCGCGTCGAGGAGATTTTGCAAGACGTCATGCTTTCGCAGCTGTCACGGGATTGAAAAAAAAATTGCATAACCTCGTTTCCCACAAGGCAACAGATCACGTTGAAAATTTTCGCTTGGCCCCAGTGATCTGGCTGCTTTCACTCAAGAAAGAATGTGAATACTGCTTTTTGTTGTATTACTGGGGCGTTCCTTGAATTCTCGATACACGCGGTGGACTAATTGCATCTAAGATCCATTAATTCAACAGATCGTAGGGTCACGAGTGGATTAAAGCACAGGCTTCTGGACGCCCGACAGCACATGGGCTTCTCAGTTAATAATTGGAGGAATTATTTCTTAATTTATTTATTTATTTACAAATACTGCAGGCCCTATTCGGGCCCAAGCAGAGTGGTTACATCGATGGTAATAAACAAGGCTAGAAATCGAAAAATAGAAAATTCAGGACAATAAACAATTTGAAATTATATACAGGGACATCACCCTTTGTAATTGAGATATGTCAACAATAAATATGAAATAGGAACAATAGTTGTAGTTCGCAACTCAACAACAAGGTAGTGATAAACCATGAACGCACAACAGATGACTCAATTCATCATTGTACCTGATTTTGGTACTACACACAGACGATAATTAATTATTTTCGTTCCCTGTGTGCAGGATGCTATTAATTAAAAGAAAACCCATTCACAAGATGAACGAACGATTGTGTTGTATTAGCGTTAACTACTTCTTGTAGTAATTTATTCCATAGTGAAATAGCAAGAGGAAACAGAGAATATGGATGCATGCTAAGGTGACCGAATGGTTTCGTGACTGTTTTGTTGTGTTGTGTACGGTTGTGTACGGTCAAAGCGCATTGCCGGCTTGGTTAGGGGACGTTCACGCGGTATTTGTAGGTGACCATGGTAAAGTTGATAGATTAAGTTTAATCTGGATACCATCCTGCGATGATCGAGTTTTTTTCATCTTTGCCTTATCACGAAGAACTGATACGCTCGGGAAATACGAATGGGTAGAATAGATACATCTCAAGGCTAAGTTCTGAACCCTCTTTATTTTTTTAATTAAATATTGTTGATACGGACTCCATATTAGGTCCGCATATTCTAATTTTGGCCTAATGAGAGCTTCTTATCTTATTTAACTTTACAGCAGGTGACACATGACGTAGTTTTCCTTTTAAAAATGCCAGCTTTTCAGTGCGTTACTACACATATTATGTAAATCACTTTCTCAACCTAAATTACTAGTCCGTGTAATGCTCGAATAATTCACCTGCGTAGTTTTTTTTTTCACTTCAGCATTTTCAATGGTGTAAGCAAATCCCAAAGGTTCGTTTTTGTTAGTAAATGGTATGCTTGTCGTTTTCGAAGTATTAAGCTTCAAGCCCCATTGATCACACTATGCACTGGTTGAATGCAATGCATCATTTAGTCTGACTTGATCAGCGTGTTCATTTATTCTGATATAAAGAACACAATCGTCCGCAAAAAGTAGGACCTTTACAGGTAGTTGCACTTATAAATAGATATCATTGATATAAACCAAAAACAGCAATGGACCGAGCACCGACCCTTGTGGTAATCCTGAGTGCATCTAGTGTATCAGAGACGCAGTCGTTAACAGCCACGTATTGTTTTCGTAAAGCTAAGTATCGTGCTATCCAGCAACCTAAGTAATTATTAAGACAGACTGACAAGGTCATTCTCAAGTGCAAGTATGAGCAAGCGCATCACAATCTATCGTTATTATCCGCTAATCTTACCATCATGCTCTCTATCATATATTAGCGTTGACGAAATTCAGCGCTAAAATATGGAAACAAAAAGGGAAGCGACATGCCTTGCCGCTATTACAACACCCTTGCGGAACGCTCCTATGGCTTCAATTTTTTCCTTCCACATTTTGCACTGGTTTGCTCATGTTGGTTTCACTATGAGCCCAGCAAGGAATTATACCAGTCGCAACAGTTCGTTTATCACCTGCGAATGGATGCAATATGAATATACGACGGCCATTTCACGTAGCTAGAACCGAGCTTTAAATATGTAGTAATATGCGTTTGACAAAAATGCCGACAGTATATTGTCTATAGTCATCTTCAGTTACTCAAACCATTTGGTGAAAGGCAATGAGTTATCTAATCAGTTACATCTATACATGCAAAATTTTACATGTGTGTTTTATAGCGCAGGTTGTATTTGAAATGTTGTAGAGCATACTCAGAAATACCTAATGAAGCTGTTGTTCCGGCTCTTACGCTATAATTTACGTCTTTTTTTTCGGTGAGTGCTGAATATGGCCCACGAAATATGAAAAATAAAGAAAGATGTCAAAACATTTCAGAGCGTGCTTGCGCATCTGTATTGCAGCGCTCTCAATAGTGTTTCGAAAGAACGAAGCGCGCTTGTCAATCGCAAAAGAAAAGTACTCGTCAGGTTATCCAGTGTACATCCCCACCATGGTTGTGAAGATCTAAATCCGCTACCGGCCTAATGATAAGGCAGCGCTGAACGCGGACGCAAACTATGAAGTTTCATGCAATTAACTATAGAGACAACTGTAGCGCTAGCACTTACTGGAGCTGCAAGTAGAGTGGTTCAGCCAGCATGGGAATAGTGGTTAGCACATGGATTCGCCTAAACTTGCTTTGCATATTGATTATTTTCAACAAAGTACTCCATTATACATATCTAATAAATTGCGACAGTACCCATCTCACGATGACTGTAGGTGGTAATGCGTTAGCATGGTTTCAATATAGCGATAGGGTGTACTGCCACCATCGAGACGAGTTATATATTAGGCGCATACTGAAGCGGGATCCTTATTTCACGCATCTCTAACAACATTCGGCGCCATGTAGCGCCGCCAGTGCAAAGCCTCCAGAGTGGCCCCCGAAATGCATGGCGCGCCGGTGCGTGCGAACGCAGAGAATCGTTCTCTCGCTTGCCGCACACACAGTGGCACATAGTGATCAAGTTGACGAGAGGTTCATTGAAGAGCCGCACATATATATTGAATTCATGGCACAGTTCGCTAAAGCATTTGCATCCAAGCCGTTCGTGGCAAAGCCCAACATACGAATTGCATTTGTGGCGCAGCCTGCTCATTTATCGGGTTGCTGTCCTTGAGCAACGCTTCTTACGTGGGCTCGTTTCCGCTAAGCATTGGAGAAATTTATACGATCTTTTCCGTCATTGTAGAGCAGCACATTCCCAGTGGCACATACACCTAGTTAGCCAACTTGGCGTTAAGAAGTTTTAATGAAGAACGGCACGCACCTCCTGGCAGATAACCAGTGACTCAGGTTGGCATCCAAGGAGTTTATGGGCGACTGGCACTGACCAATTGGTACATACCCAGTGCTTCAAGTAGGCGTCAAAGAGTTTTATTCGAACCGGAGCACCTACCCAGTCCCGCGTCTACAGTCACCTATGTCAGCGTGGGAAAGATGTTCGGCGAAGAGTGGCGCCTGTGTGCACAGTGCCACATACCCATGGACCCAAGTTCGTATGAAGGTTGTTTCACGAACCCTGATCGTAAGGTTGTTTTACGAACCCACACAGCAGCCTGATGATCTGCCCATTCGATAACTGAATACCCAGTGACTCAAGTAGATGAAAAAACGGTTAGATATGAACATAAAAACATAGATAAATAGCCATCGGAAAGAGCGTGAAAGATAAAAAGAATGCTAGCGCATTAATAAACATTATTGAAACTGTCCGACAGCAGCATTCGAAAACAAGACGTGTAGCACAATATACCGATGTATAAACCAATACGGAACGGACCCATACGCAAGCAGCACCACTGCAGTTAGCAGCGGTTATGCTTGCTCGCAGAGTCTTATTGCCTTCTGTATTTTAAGAAAAGCATAAATTGCCTTGAAGTTTAGGTCAATGAAGGTATATAAAGCGTAATAAACGAAGCGACACGAACTTCAGAAGTCCATGCGCGAACCACCATTCTCTTGGTGGCTTAACGATCACACCACCAGTGTTTCCCCTATTACTTGTTGCAGGCAACTCTTTGGTGCAAACACAATCGTAGGCTTTCGATAGACGTGCGGCCGTAGCTTCATTGAAACACGATAGAGAGCGCTGCTACCCAGATCCACAAGCGCTCAGTGAGGTTACTATTCTACATATCTCGGGGGCTTTTTTGGGAGCCCCGTAAAAAAAAAAAGAACCGCGTGAAAGGTAACGTCATAAAAGCCACTTTATTGAGTGTTTCTGAGCACGCTCTAGAACTTTTCAAATACGACTTCTGCCCAAAAAAGAATATTTAAAATTTTGCAGAGAGAAATGGGACTAATAAGTTAGGTGAAGGCACTTCAAAAATTATGTTGCGTAACTCAAGACAACTGCAAACAATATCATGCTAGAATCATTCGTCTAATCAGGTATATCACTTGAATTTTAAATTCTGGTTTTAGTTACACGATACACACGGTGCACACGAGTGGGCAACATTATTCCTTCCATCTACAGATGCAATTCCTGATTCACGAATGGCGCAAGCTTTGCACTCACCGAGGGATCGCCCTTTCTCAGCTGAATCACCTTGGCTGTCTGTTCATTCAGGTCTTCAAAGGAAAATTCTCCAAGGGCAAGTGAAACCCAGTAGAGAGGCTTCATGAGCGCCCCAAATGAGGTCGTGCTCTCTAAAGAGAAAACATTTATGAAAAGCTGCGTTCCAGTGAGTGTTCACAACGGTTCAGCTCCTTCAGAGGAATTTTTTAGTGAACATTTATTGGAGATCCTTGTTACACAATAGTTCATATATCAGCCTTCAGGGAAACTCAGTGTCTGCAGCATGATATTGCAGGGGCGGTGCCACAGATAGAGCAAGGCAAGTGAAAGGAGAGGAGTTTGAGCAGAGATTTTCTCCGGTTGGCTACCCTGTACGAGGGGATGGGAAAAGTGATGCGTCATACGAGAGACTGTTTTATTCAATGGATAGGGTGGGGGAGTTCACTGACCATGATTTTACAGGCCTCTAGTTACTGTCACTTTATAGCGTTAGGAGGGGATGATGGTGGGAGCTGGAGGAAATTTTGGGTGCCTTGCCCCTCGCGACCGTTTAGACACGCCTCTGCGATAGCGTCCTTTTCGTCGAAAGTCAAGCTAATGGCTTTCGATTTTGAGAACGTTCTACTGCAGACCGTTAATTGAACGATAAATATAGGTGATCCGGAATTCCTTCAGAAGTGTAGATGCGTAGGCCAGTTGGCGTACCATTGTCAAGGATAAAATAGTGCGAAAAACAGCACCAAGTGACACTACACAACACCTTGGTCATACATAATGAATTGAAGAAGGGTAAATATTTGTCTTGGGCAAAGTATGGACTCACGTGCGATCATATGAAAAGGTCCCTTCATAACACCCCTCAGGGTAGCCTTGGCGATGGCCATGAGTGGATGGTCAGGCTTCCCTTGAAAGCGTTCATCGATACCAAATGATCCTCGGGCTATGTAGTCCATGGAGAGTTCTTCAAACTTGCGAAGCATGTTCACCTCTTCTCCGGTGTCCGCGTACTGCTCAAGAGACTTGATGAAGATGCTTGCATCTTCTTCAATGTGTGGCATCATCTAGAGTTTAGAACGCTTGCACTGTATGGGGTGCATTCACTACTTATCTAGAATGGCGCACTTGTTTTGGCTTCGTAATCAAGATAAACGAACTTGAAGGAGACGCACCATAAGCCATTAAGACAAACGGCGTACCGTTCCAAGTCGTGCTAACTTACTCAGAATATTTCTTGCGGTGTGATTACTTAAATTGTTAGCTGAGTTTATTGGTGTAAAATTTTGAATATCTGCTTTAGGGCACGCGTTTGAATAGAAAAGCTTTAGCGCGTGCTCTGAAACGCACCATGAAGTTCTTTGCGTATGCCAGCTTTTGCGCTGGCTCTGAAGAAATTCCATGAAATAGCGGGCCTGAACGTCTACTTTGAAGCGTTCTCAATTGTGTTTCCAAAAAGATCAAAGTTCTAAGGCTGCGTCTCCACGGTAGAAAGAAGCGGTCGACCATGACCAGCCAGGATGAGTCAGTCCGTAGTTGTAAATATAGAAATCTGCCATGGTCCAAAATGACAAGCGATATTTATAGCTAAGGTTGAACAGAACGACTAAAACAAGGACACAAAGAAATAAATACCATACACAAGCGCTGTTGACACCGGGCTCAATACCGTTGCGCTGTTTCTCTTCTTTCTTTCATTAGAGATCGCAGCCTCCCACGTGAAACGTGCGAGGCTGTGATTTCCAAGCTGGACCTGGTCGACCAGCGCTAACTCGTCGCCCGGGCCCGGAGGGTGATCCAAGCCAGAGGGTTCCTGGAATAAGGGACCCTCCCACCTCGACTGACAAGTCACTGCTTCAAATAAAGGTTTCATTCATTCATTCAGTCTTTCTTTGTACGAGAATGTACCTATGTACATTCCTAACACGTATAGTCTAGCCGATCTTGTATTGATTGCATTTATGAAACTCAGACTATTTGTTTCTTCGTCTCCTTGTTTTATTCGCACTGTTCACACTCAGTTCTATATGTGAACCAACTAGCCCTCATCGCGATCGTACTAATGAAAAACGATAGGCCAGTGCTGATTGATTACGTTTCTCTTAATGCGGCCATGCGTACGTTGTTCTTTGGAAACGAGGTTGAAAGTACTGTAAACCGAATGCACAAATCTAAAGATACGTTGTTGTTTTTTTTTTTTTCATATTCCTCAGTTTTCTTAAGAGGCCGGTAAGGCGAACACGTAAAATATCCGTCATGGGAACAACTTCATTGTGAATTTATGATTCTCCTCCACAAATATTTATCCAAACTTTTAGTGTAAAACTGATTTTCAAAACCTTGCTTAATAAACTTTGTTAAGTATTATAGCACTCCAAAAAATCTGTGAGTGAATCACGACGACAAATGGCAATCCCTTAAAACGTACCATGTTTTAAATATTGATTCAACATATGTGAAACATCCGGTATTTCTATGCACGACATCCGACAAGGAATATCAAGGTTGCGGTTTTCTCTAGCTTCTGAGACGAAAATAGACTACGTGCAGCAGCCATCCTATAACTAAGGCCTCTATGCTAACTATACTAGTAGACGCTGTAATACCCTACATGCAACTCCGGTGCCCGTGGTTGAAGGGGCTCCAAGACTGTACGGCTGCACAGACACAGGGTAGGTTCCATACTTAAACACAGCTTCAATTAGTGGTATTTATGAAACTGCTATTTCACACGTCAGAGCCGCCGCGCAGCCCTGGAGCCCCATCGACCACGAACAAGGCTGTTGCAAGTCATATCGCACGCGACTCTATACATTCTCGTCAGTTCCAAGTTCATAGTTTTGTCATGTTTGCTTTAAAAATTTGCCCCGATTTTTATTTCGATTAGTTTAATCTACCACCCTGTATACATATTTCGCCCAGCACACACATTTAGCGCAGTGCTTTGGTGAAGCCCAGGCCAAAAGCATATCGTCAATGACTCAAAGCCATGTGCGTTGATAACAAAAGCAATGGTTACCATATATGGTTGCCATGAAGCATCAATGACACCTCGCATGATCCAGCATAGACCCTTTGTCCGCTTAGAAATACCTCCGGAGCACGTTAACTGTTTACTGAAATGGCTTCATCGTTCGTTCATCAAATTCGCCGTGAGTCGTAATTTGGGGAATTGAGTTGAGTCAACATTTGACAAATTGCCCCTTACTACCTTCCACTCATCTTGATGCTTCGCCAAATCCAAAAAGAGGTATCTATGAGCGGCACATGAATCGTACGTACGAGATGGCTACCAAGGACCCTTTCTGCAGGTAGATTAGATTCCCAATCGGCTTACAATATCTATGCTATCAACAACTAGCCTCGGTAGCTGAGTGCCTATGGCATCGCACTGCTGAGTTCGAAGTCGTAGTTTCGATTCCAATTGCAGCTTCAATCCCGGCTGTGGCGGCTGCATTCCGAACACTTGTCTCATAAAAAAATTAACTTTTCTAGGATTTTACGTGCCAAACTGTGGTATGATTATGAGGCATTCCATAGCGGAGGATTCCGGATTCTTTTTGGGACCGCCTGTGGCTCCTTACCCTGCATACAATGCACGGAACAAGAGTGTTTTTGCATCCTTCCTCCATCACAATGCACCTGCCGCTGCCGAGATGGCACCCGTGACCTCGCACTCAGCAGCGCAATGCAATAGCCACAGAGCTATCGAAGTTTCGTGAAATTCCAATGAAAATTTCACTGACAAGAGATAGCTCTTAAGTGTTGCTGTTTTAGATTGTTGTGACACTATAAATGAGGCACACAAGGTAACATGTCTGTCCGTCAAAACACATCTGCATACCTAGCGAAAATGTTTACTGAAAAACTTGACAGGGCACCTGTTTTAGCTTGCTGCTACTGAAGCCCTGCGCAACACATGACCGGATGCTTTTCCACGGGAGGCCGCCAGCGTGTAAGATGGAGTTCTTCAACACAGGGTGATTTTTGTCGGTCACCATTGTGTTCTGGAAAAACGAGAATATTCGTTACACCTCTGTAATTGTCGAACGAAACGTTTTATCTGAACGCATTACGCAACCAGGGCAGCATCTATGACTACAACTTGCTACTGCTGCATTATGACTGATTAGATATCTTCAGCTTGTTAAACAGCACCCACGAAGCACCCTAGTAAAGCCGGAAGTAGCCTTCCTAGTCATCTCCATCATCATCGTCGTCGTAGTCGACGTCATCGTAATCGTCCTCCTTATCAACTTACCTTTGTTCACTCCATGACAACACCCATGCAGCTATCTCGAATTACGCCTGTCTTGCGCCAGCTGACCCCCCCCCCCCTCATGCCAGCAAATCTGCTAATTTTGTCAGACTATCTATTCTCTCCCGTCCTCGACTGCGGTTTTCTCTCGGTACACGTTTCGCAACTTTTCCTAACTGTTCCTTCCTGTCTCTGTTACTGTAAAACATACACATACTGTTATGTCATAACATTTTCAAGGCAAGAGGTTATGTTAAAAAGTCAACACAATTAATAAGGAATATCTTGATGTCATAATGCTACAGGAGCCACACTGTAAGGCCAACTTATCCGGGTATAGATCATTCTGTAGTGCCGACGGCGAGACGAGAGCTGTCAGCACCTATTCAAACGTGCCTACACGGTTGTTCAGAATGATACAGGCATTGCGGATGTAGACGTTATATTAATCAAGTGAATACCTACCAGAAAAAACAATCAAAGTCTATTTCTCCTTAATGTCTATAGTAACCCAAGAAACAAACGTACCAATTTCCGATTGCTACTCCGCAAGACTCTCACAATCACAGAAGGCAGAGCCTTAGTGATGGGGGGTGGGGGGAGGGGGGATTTCAATGCTCAACATATGGCATGGGGATACAAATTTGAAAACCCCCAAGGTAGACATGGCGTCAAAGTAGATATGCCCAGACACGTCAAAGACATGATAACCATCCCTCTAATACCCAAGAATATGCATCCTACCCACCATCAGGGTATACGGGACAGCAGGGCACGCAATATACAGAAGAAATTTGGTAACAGCAAGGACACCACATTTGCAGACGCAGCTAGATTCATACACAAGTGCGCCTACACAGCAGCGGTGATAAATTACGAGGGAAAATGCACGACGAGCGCTGCAGTCAACACGCTACACGCAGAAACCGCAGAGGAAATAGCTGTTGCGCTAGCCATAGCACAAACACAAGCGAGCATAATCATCAGCGATTCCCAGACGGCCATACGAAACTTCGCCAACGATCGAATCTCCCCCGAGGCACTACGACTCCTAAAATTAGCTGATAACCGCGGCGACAAAAGTGTCGATCTCATCTGGACAACCGCTCACACACTACCAGACGGTAGCAATGAGGCGGCGCACCGCATGGCTCGAGAGCTTAAGGACCGAGCCTCGGTTAGCCCCGCCTCACCCACTACCGATGATTGGGAGTGGGAAGATGGAATAACCAGGTTTCACGAAATTAAACAACACCATAGATTGCAGAGACGTACATTCCCGCCGCCGCACTCAAAATTAAGCAAAAACCAGTCTGTCGAATAGCGGCAGTAACAGACCAGATCCTATCCGAGGCCAGCTATTATGCACCTAATACACCAAGATTTGTACACGACGGACAAGTACAGACATTGCGACTCTAGGGCCACCCTGGAGCATATCCTATGGGAATGTCCGTCTGTAATAGAGGATAAAGCTGATAAAGCCTCAAACAGTGACTGCCTCCGTGCTCGATGGGAGTCTGCGTTGCTCAGCTTGGACCTGCAGCACCAACTCTGGGCCGTCCACCGAGCCGACGAAGCCACTAAAGGCCAACAACACTTGGCAGAAACCTAGGCGGGGTGCAGGCCGACCCCACCAAATCGCAGGGCACTGAATAAGGTTATTTGAATGAATGAATGAATGAATGAATGAATGTCGGTTCATGACCGCTCCGGAACCAGACGTTAACAGTGACTGCGGCAGTTGTTGCAGCTTTTTATCGTTCAAATGGAGTCCCCTCACTCGAAATTTAAGTTGTTATGCCACTCGTCCATGTCGAGGACATTGTTTATGGGAGGGGCACGTTTTCAGTTCTCTTTCAATCAGCTGCACTGAAGGTGAACAGCATGCTTCCAAATGTTTACCTTGAAGCAACGCCAGTTCGTCCTTCCCACATAATATAAATACTTTAAAAATATGCCACATCAATGGAATAATTTTACACACGTGCAATGCCATCAATAAATCAAGGGAAAACAAGAGAGGAAGGGCAGAGAAATTAACGACACGCTAGTCTTCGGTTCCAATATCAGTCGATCCAAGGTAACCTACTGCAGACAACATGAGTCCTCGTAGACTTTATGCGGCATAAACCCAACGCTGCCAGTCGTGCTATATTAGCTGCAACACAGCACGCGAGATTGAACTCACCCCAGGACTACACGGAGGCGCTCACATACAAAAACAAATTATTTCACAAATAGCAGTAGTCAGAATGGGGCTCAGATCTCCAATGTTTTGTATGTTGGCGCTTGCGAGCAGTCTTGTGGCTCGTGATAACACAGTGTAACACAACTGGACGAGAACAGAACAATTTGGCATTCAGACAGTACGGTGTATGTGTGTGTCAAATTCTTCTCTGTTCACGTCCAGTGAAGCTGCACTGTGTTACTATGAATTTCAATGAATAAGGCCACCAACGTGCTCTGGTCTTGGGGCCCCTTCACTCACGAGCACCGCGTCGCAATTGATATTAAACGCGACTATACAACGTAAAACAGAAATAAGCAATTTGGTACACGAAGAAAAGCAAGCTGACACAGAAACAAAAAAAGTAACAATAACGAATGGGGTAATATTGTATGTCTAGATTGTGCTTTACTGTGAATGAGATATAGTTTTCAAAATACTTCGGCACCATTCAATTTCGTGCCACTTTAATCACATTAAACTGCAAAATGAAATATCATCGAATCCACCGACATGGCACCTCGGCAATAGCGCAGCAGCCAGACATTAGGAAAAGCGTCATTACAGAATACTTACGCCCCGATCAACGAAGTTCTGAAAGTTCCGAACAAAGACGTGCTCTACGAAGTTTATGTCGCTGGTCACAACAATAGGAACGTCGCCGTTGTAGAACCTGCGTCGTGAAATTGCATATGTACCAAGCCGCCTGGAAGTGCTACGCCATTAGCGCAAGCCTACGAAAGCTGTCTCGAGTGCAGTGGGAAAGCGGTTAGTTGGTCGAGAATATCTTCTACAAAAACTTACCCATATATTTCGCCGTATTTGTCAAGCCATTTTCCCATCACCTTGTAAATCTCCTGTCGGAATATAAGTCCAATAAAGCATGAGACAGCTGCTGAAGAAACAACACATATACACTCTAAAAAAATATTTGGGCTGGCAACTAGTTTATGTTCGTACCAATGTCGACATCTTTTGCTTCTGGCGAAAAAAATTCGCTTTTACGGCCATCGCAATCTACTCGTAGTTGCCTTCGGTTAGCGTTTACTCTATCTGTGGCGAACCGGCGAAAATATTATTAGCGAAGGCATCAGGTCAATGAATAAGAGTTCTATCACATATATTTTAAAACTTGGTCTCACTTGTAGCATCAGCTTCAGCTTTCCCCTGGTATATATTTCTTATTCTAGTACAATTTCTTGACATGATTTCTTGATGGATTCGTGATCAGCGCTGCTAAAAAGTATCATTCCATGCTAAATAAACAGGTTTTTACTCTTCAATAGAATACAACAAAGCTGCGATTGTTCTCGCTTTTTCTTCATGCTATTGGTCAAGCATCGGTCATTGTTTGATTGCTCTGCTAATTCAGTCCTATGAAACCATGTCCCATGTACAGCGTGGTGCGCTAGTTACTTATATTTAAAAAAAGAGGGGGGGGGGGACGAGCCCCTGCGACGTCCCTCTAACGCTCTTGTTCATTTTCTTGCTGCATCTTTTAAATACTGTTGAACCTCGATGATAAGCCTCTTCGACACCGTTTGGAGGTGATAAAAACTTGAATCGCAATTCTCAGAAATCGTAGCAGCAACGACTTAAATGTGGCCCTAAAGAGAATCATTGAATGAACACCGTCTAGTAAATCTTACCATTGAGTGGTACTCCCGGATATTCCCCCAGATTAGGCTAGGTTTCGGTCCTGGGATGCCAATTCTCTCGAAGTAGGAGAAATGCCGCCGGCGCCATCTAGAAATAGAAAGAAAAACAACTTAAGTACCGATCCTTTTCTTGAAGTCATAGATAATTACACGAAGATCACCGGTCAAAAACGACAGTGAACTTATCTTGGATTGGCTAGAGGGCTTTGAAAAAAATACTGCAAGTAATCGGAGAATCAGCATCTGACAGCAGAGGGCCGCTATTCTTGAAAAACTCCACACAGAGACCAAACCAAATCTATTATCCCAGTCTGCTTCTTCAGACAAAAAGAAACATAATAGTAATAAGCAGTACTTCATACTCAATTCTCAATGTGCTCAATACCACCACAGCACACCAAATAAAATAATGTCACACATTAGCCATACCTATTGACGGTATTATATTGAATACAATGAAGGGCCTAGTGTTGAAAATAAAGCTACGAGTTTTTTGGGCTTCAAAGAGAGAGAGAGAGAGGAAAGGGGAAAGGCAGGGAGGTTAACCAGAGAAAAAGATCCGGTTGGCTACCCTACACTGTTCCAAAATTATTATTAAAGAAATTTTATTTTAAGGGTACGTTGATTTCTGCTTAATTTTGCTAATGTGTTTCATACATGTGCATATAATTTTTTTTTGTCTCAATGATCGTTACTGAAATACTGCTCCTATGTTTTGCATATACCTTACTTGAAACTTCTTTTTAAGTACTAATATAAATGCTTCTTTTTCTCAGTGGTCGCGGCAATGCCCTATTTTGTTTTGGGAGCGTGCTTACTTTTCTATCATTCACATAATATTTTAATAACAAGGTAAAGTGGATTGGATATAAAATAAGTTGAAGTAGAACTAAATTTTATATTGTTGTTTCTGCATGTGAATGTTGCGCATACAGGGATTGCTTTCGCCTGCGTACCAAAATATTCCTTTCGGAGCAAACGCTTCCTTCATTAACAGCTCAGCTTTGTGCTTCAATTTCGCATACCTGGCGTATAATAAAGAATAAACAGGGAGAGAGAGAGAGAGAGGCAGCGCCACGTAACACTTACTTTCAACTAAACGTTTATTGACGTCAGGTTGTTTCTTATATACATATTCTGCCATACATGCGCCAGGCATTAACCTTTCATTTTCTCCAAAAGCTTTCTCTCTAAAGTCATTTTTCTCTTAGCGCGATACCTTTGATATCAGTTCTCTCTCCGATTAGCTGGTTACAATTCTTCCCGACAATTTAAGTTATCAAAAACAAAAGCGACGAATGTTCGGCAGTCATAAATATTGCAGTAAAGGCGAAGAAAGCCTCCATTCTCCTTGTCGACGTTGTTTCTATGTTCCCTAAGTATTTCGCTTTAGAATCTATCTGTGTGCACCTTTAATCCGAATTTATTGTGCGTACGTACGTGCAAAAAAAAAGAAAGAAAGAAAGACGGAAAACTACGACGATGATAGTGACCTCGAAGCGCTGGCGCTGCTATCAGACCCTACTTGTTGGCCGGCCTTGACTTCCTTTTAGCTAGCGGGCTCTCATATCACCCTCGTTCGCGTCTCCGCATACGCTTGTCAAACCAATATATTGTTGCGCTCTCTTTATCTGGACCCAGGGAACGACAGTGTTTCTTGCCCTTTCCATTACACTTTGATAAATAAATTTGTGGAGAGGTTATTGTCAAGGTTAATACCTGAGACATGTTCGAGGTCACAAGAACGTACGTAAAAGGCTCGCCCGGCGCGTAGACAAGCAGAGAGTATTTGCGCTTGTCCAGGTGGGTACTGCCTGTCTTGTAGTAGCAAGTGTAGATACACGTGTAATGTATTCATGAGCATGCGACAGCGCACAGGCGTATGTGCTTGTCTCGATTAATTGATAGACAATCTCTTACTTCGCCAAGCCACACAGGGCGTATTAGGCTTCCTTAACAGCACCCTAAACTAACCTTAACGCCGACAAAATTGTAGGCGCAAACCAGATACCCCGTCCAACTTAGAGCATAACTCATAAAATATGGTGCATGGCGTTCATTCCTTCTTTTTTCGGGGCTATGAAGTTAGAAAATTGCATCCTTAAAGCCTTATTAACATGGCGAGTCATTCTTTTTTTTCATCAGAGCATTAATACCCACGTCTTCTGCTGCGGCGAAAGCTGATGGTATACATCTTCTAAAACACCTAGGTTGAATGTAAATTGGAGTCGCGCAATGGGACTGGGACAAGAAATACAAGAAAACAAACAAAACAGGGCTAACATCATCATCAGCAGCCTACTTTATGTCGACTTCAGGAAGTAGTCCTCTCCCTGCGATCTCCAATTAACCTTGTCCTGCGCCAACCGATTCCTGCTAGCCCTTACACCCAATAGAACTTTATTTGAAGAAGCACCAGCCAATTATAACCTGTCGAAAAACAAGAACAAGGACCACCTGCCATGACAGGCATATGCAAAAGGCCCGCTGCTTCAGCTTAGATTCAAGATGAACCAACTCGCGAAAATCATGTTTTGCTCAAGCTGTTCTCACTTTTGTGCTATAACGCTTCTCTAATGCCGCAGTGCCGTCTCGGGGCTCTTCGCGCCGCAAGATGCGCTGTTGCACTCGTACACAGAGCGCGATAGTACTGCATACTTACATGCACTGTTTTGCTTGTCAATAATAAACCCTGATTACGGCACCTAAATTCAGTTCTTGCCAGCGCGGCATCCAACCGTTCCTACTACTTACGCACACCCGCCCGCCCTCCCTCAACTCACATGAGAAGCGCTGCCAGTAGCCCAGCCGAGAGAAACAGCAGTGCGCCCGTGACGAACATATTCAAGCACGTCAGCGATAAACCCGAGCTCCGCGGTCAGCGCCTTTCTATTAGCGGCGAGAATTAGGAGTGGCGCCCTCTCGCGAGTGACGTCACGGACAGGGCGCCACTCGCTCCGGCTCGCCCGGCTGGCGCGCGCGCTCGTTCCTTTCGTGTATGCTTGGGTGTATGCTCGGCTCGAGCCGTACGTATTGAAGGATACGTCGGCTTCTTTCAGCTGCCATGCCTTAACCACAGTTTCTTCTTCAATAGCGCGTGAGTCGAGAAACTTTGCGGCTTGGATATCGCAAGCTATGCAGTGTTAAGCGGGTCTAATGGTTTTGCAATGCACATATGCGCAGTGTCTATCCGTGAATTTAGCGTAAAAAGAATGGCTGCAAATTCAACACGCGAAGTTGTGTATGATGCCTCGCTAAGCATTTAACATTCCCTTAGTATTTAGCTATGAGAGACATTGCATTTTACATGGAAGAAAAATCTTGGTAACTGGCGTCAGCATGTTATCTGATGTTAGAAAGACACTGCCCTGCGAAGCTGTCATAATGATTCTTATTATTTTGGTGTGTTGTTCTATTCAAATATGGCCATTCATTAATGAGTAAAAAAATAGGCGCGCATTTCTTATGAAAAAGTTTGCTGCTACTTTCATCCTCCTCTGAAACAGGCCTCCAAAAAACGAATTGTACATGGCTGCTAACACGACGGCGCGTCATGTAGAGTATTTACATAGTTAATTCACAAACACCATAGTAGCAATCAGCCGAGAGAAAAGTTTCGTTGTTAAGATCGAGAGCGAATCAATTGAAAATGATAAAATGTTTCATAGTGGCCCTCAGTAGCCTTTATCGACAATATGGCACACCCTTGATCACGTAACGGTAGCAATCGACTGTCGGTATGGCGAGGCACGCTATGTTCGCGAAACCCATCAGTTCACTACAACTTCGTATTGAAACCATAAAGAATTTTTTACAGCGCCAACTGGAATGGCTAAAGTATTCTCGAGCTACTACAGCGCAGCTTGGATTGCCTAGAAAGGGAACATTCAAGCACCTTCTGTCTCACCATGTCTCCATCCAGCGTTCTTTAATTATACAAACGGATAACTATTCGCTTCGTCGGTACATAACAAAGAACCTTGCCCAACTGCAGGGTAAATAAAGTTTGCTCCAATCAAATCGCAAACATTCATAAAGAAAGCACCACAAGCCTTGCATATACTTTCACTTGATTTCTGACCCTCCACCGGGGGGGGGGGGGGGGGATTTCGATGGCTTCAATATGTCCCATACTACTAATGATTGACGCTTAGACTTCTTTCTGGCGGCAGCCATGCAGTCCAACAGGCATACTTCACTAAAAAAATTGGGCCGAGCTGCCTGTGTCAGTTCGCCAAACAGATTCGTCATGTATATTTCTCAAGCAACAAGCACCAGTAAATTTCTCAAGTGTGTTGAACGTGTATCACGGAAAAGGAAATATATATTGGTACATTCCTATTTGTATTCTGTAAATAGCTGTAAGCCTTCATTAACTTTACTTCAAATTTCCGCCGCTTAAGATAAACACGGGAAGAACCGCCTAATGTTGACAAGCAGTTAAAGAAGCAAGTAGTGCTTGTAGAATCTAAACTCCAGTATTATTTAAGTCCCCGTGTTACTGCCGAGCGTTTCTGTAAGGAAATGCAAAAATTCGATATTATACCATGAACTACTCGTGGTGAGCAAACCTGTTTTAGGGGATTAAAATCAACGTAACTGTTGTAGAAGTCATATACAGCAGCGTTTGTGACATACTTGTTGCACCGCGGCAGGTTTGGTATCATAACTGGATTCTTGTATGCTATGTTTTTGCGATTGTCCATCCCCGCATGAACAATCCGCAATGGGCTCTTTTGCGCTTCTTCGGCTGTCACTGTAGCGTTGACTTTGACAGCTGCATTGTTGTCTAAGAAATTAGCTCTTTGAATAAATGTTCGCAAAGGAAGACGTCGTAAAAATATATTTGAGACGACCACCATAAGTATACAAGCTGAGAGAACGAGGGCGAACAAACGAAAACACCGCAGAAAGCGCCCGGACAACGCCCGAACTGTAGCAGACGACAGGCGCGAGTCCTTGCCCTGACGTCATGCGAGCGGCGCTCGCAGCGCCCCTGTAGTTCGTTCTCGGGTCTATAGACCGCTTCATCGGGCGAGGAGGATAGGGCGCGCGGAGCGCCTTTCCTCCTCTCTGGCTTGGGCTATCCGGCGCGGCGCTGCTTGAAAGTATTGCTGTCGTGTGCTGCGGAACGATTTCGAGATGTTTTAGATGGTACTTTGTGAAATTTACGCCGTGTCCGTTCATATAAGGTCGTCAGGGAAGCCTTTCGGTGCATCGGTAACTTCAGTAGGCGGAAATATCTTTTAGGGGCGCAAAAATGTGACGCGTTTTATCAGCCGCGGTGTACGTACATTATCAGTCGCGGTGTGTGTATGTGTTGTGAACCATTTTGCTTATATCGGTTTTAATTCAACAAAGAAAAGCGGTGTGTCTGTATTAGCAGCATGAAATGGTAAATCTGCTCAATATCTGATCGCTTGGCGTAGGGAGTAAAACATAAAGCATAAGAGCGCATGCTCGTGCACGGCCAACCTAAGGCAACCACGAAGCATCTAAGCGGCAGGCGCAATCAAATATTTGTGATACACCGGCATCGTTCTCGCGCATTTCAAGTTTAGTAGGCTTCAAATTACCATATGTCTACGCTAGCCTTCCTGCATCAGGCCGATGGCGCTGCTCAACAAAGCGATCACTGCGGTTGGTGAACCAGCACGGTGCATATGTAAGCTGTGCGCTTCGGCATTGCCTTTTTGGCCTGCATACAGCCATAATATATGAGGGATCGCATAAAAAGGATGCGATGCCTATTTTTGAGGACAAAATTTCCGTAATACGTGTGAGTGCGTCGTAGAGAATGGAACGAACACAACCGAAAAAGAAATTCGGTTATCATCCTCTTTCTCGAAAAAGCAAGAGAAAACGGGCTAACGCCGCAATAGGGCCTCGCATAGTCACGCCGCACAACGTTTATAAATATGTAACCGCTGATGCGGTATGCTTAGACTATGCGGTATATAGAACAAAGATATATGTAATCCAGCACCTACCACTGCTTAGGACGCTCGCGCAGTTCGTAAACAGTCCCTTTGCTGGACAAGCGTAATTCAGACTGTAAGGTATGCTGCTATCACTTGCCAAAACTATTTTATTCAGGGGCGGAAACCTCATCCATCGAACCAAGTAGTCACGCAATGTAACCTGCAGCGAACAGTTTGAACGCTTGTCAAAGTATGACATCACAGCTCCTATTGTGGTAGAACGGTACCCACGCTCACGCTGTTACGATCGTCGCGTATGTTTCACGGCTCTTAAACCGCAGCTTAGAAATAGAGGATAATACTGCAATAAGGTCACATTAGTGATTGGAACATTCAGAAATACACAATTCATCTCCGAGGCTGATTGTAGACTCGAATATGCGCGCACACATGGGGCTGCGTATTCCGTCCACCTCAACGCCAGCAGAAATTCCGGCCATGACTCCTCAAACCACTTCAGCATGTCTCACAGAACCGTTTACCACGTAGAAGACGCACGTCATACTAAGCAGACCGCACGACCGCGAAAACAAACGCCAGAACCTGCCGCCGAGCGTATACCTGCCATGCAAAAGACCGCTTTCACCCAAGCCAGTATGGCGCTGCTCATAGGCGGCGCCATACAAGTACGTGCATTGCATTTATTTACATCTCGCATTTAAAACAGAGGTTGAACGCTCACTGTAAAGCAATACTAGAATGAGTTTCGAACCCAGCTGACAACTAATCCTTTTTTGCCGCGGTTTCGCTTACACTAACATTTTTTTTTCTAAGAGAGTTCACGCATATGGTGTACTCCAAAGGTTTAGAGGTTCTCCTTGAAAAAGGCGGCCGCAGCTTTTTCCCTTAATGTTTTAGCTACGCCATGCTGTGAATTTTCCACAGTTGTTGAAACATCGCCTGTAGCAAATAGCGGGATTCTAGTAATTGAGATGGATTACTCAGATAGACGGACATTACTTGCTCGAGAAATCAAAACACAAATTCAAATAATTAAAACGGGACTAATTAAATTCCTAATTACTTCAAAGGCACGCAAAGGCTTAGAGGAATTTTAGCTGGTAAGTTTGAAAGGCGTTATCTTTAAAAATTCCGGAAAACTTAGAATTGGTCACCCCGAATAACTGTCACTTGAGCCAAACCAGCGGAAGACAATCCGAAAATCGAAATGTAGTTCAAGGCAGCTCGCCAACACGTTCAGACTGCCTGAAGCCACAGAATGCCATGCACACAAAGGCGAGGGCGTTGACAAAGCCAGGCTGAAGTTTATACGCTTATAGTAAACATCAAAACAGGTCAGCTCAAATTTACACAGGCGGTCGTTTTACTTCCATATTCCATCTCCCGCGTGACGTCTCTCTGGTGCGATCAGTGCAACTGTAAATCCTGAGCCGCAACACGAACTCCCCGAGAACATTTTCGTAACATTTGTATGCTCAGTGCGTTGGGATTGTTAGGAATCAGATACTGAAATTTAGCAGTCTGCTCATCACCTTGTTAAATTTAGACAGGAAACGCGTAGTTCACCAGAAAATATTTTGGAGGCCATCTCACAAGAACACACACATCTAAACATCATGGCTTAGATGGACAAAGTTCATGTAGACTTTGTTGCTGCGCTCTTGGCCGCGTAGAAACATGACATGGGTGTCACTTTTCAGTAGAGTTGGTGCACAAAGGTGCGCAGCAAACGGGCATGGCGGAGTATCTTTATCGATAAAACCGTCAAGCACCTCTCATCTCCCGTCGCGAGCCCGACAATTCTAGTTAGTTGAAATTCAGCGTTGTTGAAATAACAAACACCACGCAAACACGACAGCGCCACACTAACTAATACACGCACATGTACGGCCGCTTTAACAGCTGCGACAAAATATGGCGGATTTGCGGCGCGGGCCTTGTCAAAGGACTTCACCACGCTGAACGGCGAGAGGCGGCGCTGTTATCGAAGCGCCATGGCTGGCACTGCATAGTATGGAAGCATGCGATATGTACTGCAGCTGGCCGTAAAAGTTTACCGCCCCACGCAGGCACGCGCGGGAATGGACGTAGTTCTTGCGGACGTGATCCACGCTAGAGTACATGCGTGTTGTCTCTCGAGTCGACACACGCACAGACACACACTCACACGCACCCATACAAACGTCCAAAAGAGCGCCGGCTACTAAACCCATCGAGCAAGAGTCGTAGTCCACTTTGTCGTGCCATTATAAGCCCATCACTGAGCGCCAATTTATCGGTTAGCGTTCAAACACTTGTGACGATCGCCTACTTGCACTAATGTGGTGTAGAGTTATGCAGTCTTTGTGCATACCGGTGCCCGAAAAGCTGCCACCACGACAAAGAACAACTTGGAGAGAGGGAGCGACATTTATTAAAGATAAGTAAATAAAGGTTACCCCTGCAGCGCTTGCTGTCAGGTGCCTACACTAAATTTATTGTTCCGCTTTACAACAGGTATAGCCGCAAGGTGTCGCATGGCATTCCAATGGACATGAGAACCTCTTAGAAATATCCAGTCGTTTTAACGTAATAATTGAGATGCTGCAGCACTAATTTGTCACTAAATTTCGCCTTTGGTAACGTCATAGCTTGGGCTATTTGGTTCTGCAATATCTGAAGTTTATTCGCACGATTTCTCGACAAGGAGGAAATTCAAGAACAAACAAAGACAGGCGCGGTTCTCGTCTCTTCTTCAGTTTGGTCTCCGTCATGAAATTGCGCTGTTGTACTTTAAGTTCTGATGAGCAGAAAATGAGGACCTTATTACAGATCTGGAGAAAAAAAGCGCCCACGCCTTCCATGGAAGAAATGAGCCAAGTTATGCTGTAGCTCAGCCCGTTAAGTTCAACAATACCTCGGTACGCATGCAACCAAGGTGTCAGCTGTTTCTTTGTCTCAACCTAAATAACAACACAAGACTTGTCTGCTTAGAGTGACGAGGCAAAGTTCTCATAGTCGATCGTGTAAGTCCGTTGACAACAGGATCTCGAGCGGTGTAAATATTGCATTAAGCGGCGAGTTTCTTACCGAACATTGACCTAGAACATTTTGTTCTTACAGGGCAAGATCACCCAACCAATCCGGACTAGAGCGTGCACAGTATCTGATGGTCTCGGCATGTGTATGTGTGGCATATGTGGCATGTGATGGTCTGGCATGTGATGGTCTCGGCATGTGCATGTGTGGCATATCAGGTGGGGCTGTCAGTCATCTCATTGCGGATGACACGAGACTTGGTGAACGAAACGCAAGGCCACTAATGTTATAACATGGTATGTTTCGGCGATGGTAAAACAGCAGTAAACGATTGTAAGTCAGAGGACAACGAAAGCAGACGAGGTACCATCAGAGTGTTCGAGTATGAGGGGTGTTTTCTCGTATAGGAGGAGGACAAAGAGAGGAAAAGTGTGAGGGTGAACCAGAAATTCTTTGCCCCTATTTTTTTTTTTTGGTTAGCCAAATTACGGCCGTAAATGGGAACTCAACACATCTATTCCCAGAAGTGGACCTTTCTTGGACCAGCCCGGCCTTATCTGCCGTTAGCTCCGCGGCACGGCGCTGCTGTTAGCTGTTGAAAGTGGCGGTTGTGCTTCACAATAATGCGAGGCCACATGTGGCAATCAAAGCGGCCGATAAGCTCCGCTCATTTCACTGGGAGTGTCTGGACCACCCACGATGCAGCCCGGACCTCGTCCCTAGTGATTACCACGTTTTCTGTCCGGTGAAGAGGTTCCTGGCAGGACAGCGATTCACGAGCAACGATGAAAACAAGACAGTAGCCCGATTGCGGTTCTACCACAGGGGCATCTCAAATTTAGCGCTGCGATGGGACAAATGTCACAACCGCTGCGGAGACTATGTGGGAAAATAGTGTAAGGTACGTAGAATAGTACGTATATTTGTTGTTACTTGTATATGTACCTTATTTTAGCTAATAAACTGTAGCTAATGTCCTAATTGTAGCTAATAAACAATAGGGGAAACATCTTTCTGAATCGCCCTTGTATAAAACTGACCAACTACATCGTAGGTTAGTAAGGGATATCTGAGAATAAAGATAGAAAAAAATGGAAGACAGAGAAAAAAAATGGAAAATTGTCTACACAACGCGACACAGCACGCGAACACTCGACGTATGTCACAAGGTACGTAGATACTCAAGAAGCGAAGACGTACGCCTAAGTCCTTCGGTGCTAATGGCCATCTAGACCAGTGTCTCAGTGATGTCTCTTCAGTTAATCAGCCATCGTCAAGTCTATCTAGCGTAGTGGAGATTAGTTTACTTTCTGCACTATAGTGAAAGTAGTCGTTTTCTCACTAGTTCAGTTAAAAGTGCGGTTGTTATTCGGGCGAAAGCGTTAGGTGGCTCAAGGGACGAGAAATCCGATGTCCGGCGTTACGCTATCCGGCGTTATGGCACCAAACTTCAAGGGAGTCGAACCCTGGTCCTTTGGTGTGAGTCGAACGCACTGCTTGTGGTGTTAATTCAGGCGAAATTGATTAAGCCCCACGTCCTTTGGTGGGAGTCGACACCTCGACCTTTGGTGTCGGTTAGGGCAAAGTAGGCTATCAATTTCTTTATAAGAAAGCGTCAAGCCGAGGGGAAGAAGCGTAAGCCTGACCTGTGGTGTTAATTAAAGGATTGTTATTTAAGGCCACTCCAACCCACGACCTTTTCGAGAGTCGAACCCACTTAAACATATAGGCGAACCAGCCATACCTTCAAGTTGAATTCCAATTTCCATCGCGAACGTCGAGAGTCGAATCCACGACCTCAGATGGGAGTCGAACAAACGGCATTTAGTGTTCAGGCGAAGTAAATTAAGGCATAGTTAATAAGGATCAATTTAATTAAAGCGCTCGAACCTACCATATTTATTAAGAGTCAAACAACATGGAGATATCGGCGAGCCGCGGATAACTCCAAATTGGGTTCTAATAGACATCGTGAAGGTCGAGAGTCAAAGCCACGACCTTTCGTCGGAGTCGAACGCACTACCTTTTGTGTTATTTAGGGCAAGTAATTACTGTGCGGGTAATTAGGATATAGTTAAGGCACTCGAACCCGCGCCCAGTAGTGTGAGTCGAACCCTCCAGCTTTGGTGTTAATTATGGCGAAGTTAACTAAAGCAGAGTTAATTGAGGCAGAGTCAACAACACATAAACACATGACCTCGAACACATTACCTTTGGTGGGAGAAAACAAGCAATAGGAAGTAACAACGCATTAAAAAGAAAATGTTAGGTAATGTGAGGAATGTGTCGTGAGCGGGCAGGCTTTCAACTTCTTCCTCTTTAGCGTATGCTAAAGCGACTCTCAATGTTTTAAGTATCTTATGCTATATACCACGTCCTGATATATTACATGCGGTATATGCGGGTTCTATTGCCACATCATTCTATAACTAAAGTTGCTCCTACCAGGTCTTGCATTCTTGACATTTTTTATACTTCACCTCTTGAACGTAGGATTTCGTTCGCGTAACTAAGTGACGAACAGCTTTCCATCGCTTGAAAAAGAGTTCAAAGCCATAAAAAATGTTTTCTGTATGAGTTCCCTTTGTTGGAAAGGCCGTCACCTCCGAACTTTATGCAGAAACAAGGTGCCACGTGGAGCAATGTATGTGCGGCAACTGACACCTCCGCCAATGTCTCGAATTTGCTGTTTTATTTCGATTCTGTACAAAAGCTGTCAGTGTTCAATTACTATTTCGGTCTTTTTTGTTGTTGTTACGGAGCTATATTTAAACATACTAATTGGTGACATACAGTAGTAATGGAGGACTTCAATTCAAAAGTGGGGAAAAAGCAGGCGGGTGAACAGGCAATTGGCAACTACGGTGTCGATTCTTGAAACTCTAGAGGTGAGATGCTGGTAGAATTCGCAGAAAGGCATAAGCTGAGAATAATGAAAAATTTTTGGGGAAACGCAGCAACATAAAATCGACCTGGAAAAGCCCTAATGGGGAAACAAGAAATGAAATTGGTTTCATACTTTCTGCCGATCCACGCATAGTGCAAGATGTTCAAGTAATAGGTAGGGTAAGATGTAGTGATAATAGCTTAGTGAGGGCCAAGATCCAACTCAATTTAAACAGAGCAAGAGTAAAATTGATCAAGAAAGAACAGGTCAACTTAGAGGCAGTAAGGGTAAAAGCAAACAAATTTAGGCTGGTACTTGCAAACAAATATGCAGTCTTAGATCAGAGAGATGATGATAATGACACAGAGGTAATGAATAACACCGTAACGAGGCTGGCTTCAGAGGCAGCAGTTGAAGTGGGAGGCAAGGCGCCAAGGCAACCGGTAGGAAAACTCTCCCAAGTAAAAAAGGACATAATAAAGAAACGACAAAGAATGAAAGTGTCGAACTTAAGTGATAAGATAGAATTTGCGGAACTGTCAAAACTGATCAACAAGGCGAAAATAAGTCATGTTCCAAACTATAACGTGAGAAAGACTGCAGAAGCCGTAAAAAATGGATGCAGCCTGAAATCAGTGAGAAGGAAACTTGCCATAGGACAAACCAAGATGTATGCACTAAAAGATATGCAGGGCAACATCATCAGTAATCTCGAAGATATAGTAAAAGCAGCGGAAGAATTCTATACTGACCTTTACAGTACCCAGACGACTCAGGAGCGCTCTATTCAAAACAATAATGAACAGTATACAGAAAATCCTCCTATAACTAGAGATAAGGTCAGAAATGCCTTGCAAGGCATTTCTGGGGAAAAGTGGCAGGAGAGTATGGAATAACAGTCGATTTAATCAAAGATGGAGGAGACATAATGCTAGGAAACGGGCGGCTTTCTATACTAAGTGTCTGTCGACTGCAAGGGTCCCAGAAAACTGGAAGAATGCAAACATTATACTAATCCATAAAAAGGGCGACGTTAAAGAACTAAAAACTATAGGCCCATTAGCATACTCCCAGTATTATATAAAATATTTACCAAAAGAATATCCAATAGAATGAGGACAACATTGGACTTTAGTCAACCAAGGGAGCAGGCTGGCTTCAGGAAAGGTTACTCAACAATGAATCACAACCACGTTATCGAGAAATCCGCAGAGTACAATAAACCTCTCTTTATGGCTTTCATAGTTTACGAAAAAAGCATTTGATTCATTAGAGATACCAATACCAGAAGTCATAGAGGCATTGCGTAATCAAGGAGTACCGACCGCTTACGTATGTACCCTAGAAGATATCTGCCGAGATTCCCCAGCTACCTTAATTCTACACAAGAAAAGCAGGAAGATACCTATAAAAGAAAGGGGTCAGAGAAGGAGACACAACCTCTCCAATGCTAATCACTGCGTGCTTAGAAGAAGTATTCAATCTATTAAACTGGGAAGGCTTAGGAGTAAAGATCGACGGCAAATACCTCAACATCTTTCCGTTTGCCGATGGCATCGTTATATTCAGCAACAATGTAGTCGAGTTACAACAAATGATTGAAGAGCTTAACGGGGAGAGTGTGAGAGTGGGACTGAAGATTAATACGCAGAAGACAAAGATAATGACAAATAACCTGGCAAGGTAACAAGAGTTCAGGATCGCAAGTGAGCCTCTAGAGTCTGTGGAGGAGTACGTTTACCTAGGTCAACTAATCACAGGGAACCCGGTCCATAATAAGGAAATTCACAGAAGAATAAGAATGGGTTGCATCGCGTACGGCAGACATCGTGAGCTCCTGAATGGGAGCTTACCGTTATCATTGAAAAGGAAAGTATAAAATCAGTGCATTTTACCGGTGCTGACATACGGCGCATCGACTTGTCGGCTAACAAAGAAGATTGAGAACAAGTTAAAGACCACGCAAACAGCGATGGAACGAAGAATGCTAGGCATAACTTTAAGAGACAGAAAGAAAGCAGTTTGGGATCAGAGAGCAAACGCGCATAGACGAGAGAGAGAGAGAGAATCAATTTTTACACTGAGCCCTTATTAAAGGTTGGTGCGCGCTGGCACCAGATGGGGTGGAATCTTCTTCTCAGGTCCCATGTGCGTCCAGCAGTTCCTGGCCACTAGCTGCTAGCGCGAGCTGAGTTGGTAGGTCGGGGCTAGACAACAAGGTCTGCCATCGCTCGGGGAGGGGGGTTGGGGCTGGGGAGGGTGAGGGGTAGGTATGGTGGGGGGTTCTTCAGCTTAGTGCACTCTGCATAGATGTGTGCTAGAGTGCCCTTTGATCGTCTGCAAAACGGGCATGAAATGTCATGCTCCGTTGGGAACTTCTTGTGCAAGAGCATGGGATGCCCTAGCGACCCCGCTTGCGTGCGTCGCACGATCGTTTGCTGCATTCGGCTGAGTTGCGGATGCGGACGGGGAAGCCTACATCTGCCGCTTCTGCACATTTGGGTGATTTCTTTGTAACTTGTCACGGGGTGCGGTAGCTCTGGCTCGTCCTCGGCCCGGATTGACAGTTCTCGGGCATAGTGGTCGGCGAGTGCGTTGCCTTCCACTTGCGAGTGAGCCCGGACCCACACGAGCTCAACGACCCGTCTTGGTGATTTGCATTTGGTGAGGATCGCTAGATATTCTAATAGATCATCATCATCATCATCACCAGCCTGGTTACGCCCACTGCAAGGCAAAGGACTCTCCCATAATTCTCCAACTACCCCGGTCATGTAATAATTGTGGCCATGTTGTCCCTGCAAACTTCTTAATCTCATCCACCCACCTAACTTACTGCCGCCCTCTGCTACGGTTCCCTTCCCCTGGAATCCATTCCGTAACTCTCAATGACCATCAGTTATCTTCCCTCCTCATTAGATGTCCTACCCATGCCCCATTTCTTTTCTTGATTTCAACTAAGATGTCATTAACTCGCGTTTGTTCCGTCACTCAACCTGCTCCCTTCTTATCCCCTTAACGATACACCCATCATTCTTCTTTCCATAGCTCGTTGCGTCGTCCTCAGTTTAAGTAGAACCCTTTTCGTAAGTCTCCAGGTTTCTGCCCCATACCTGAGTACTGGTAAGACATAGCGGTTATACACTTTTCTCTTGAGGGATAATGGCAACCTGTGGTTCATGATCTGAGAATGCCTGCCAAACGCACCCCAGCCCATTCCTATTCTTCTTATTATTTCAGTCTCATGATCCGGATCCGCAATCACTACCTGTCCTAAGCAGATGTATTCCCTTACCACTTCCAATGCCTCACTACCTATCGTAAACTGCTGTTCTCTTCCGAGACTGTTAAACATTACTTTAGTTTTCTGTAGATTAATTTTTAGACCCGCCCTTCGGCTTTGCCTCTACAGGTCAGTGAGCATGCATTGCACTTGGTCCCCTGAGTTCCTAAGCAAGGCAATATCATCAGAGAATCGCAAGTTACTAAGGTATTCTCCATTAACATTTATCCCCAATTCTTCGCAATCCAGGTCTCTGAATACCTCCTGTAAACACGCAGTGAATAGCATTGGAGAGATCGTATCTCCCTGCCTGACGCCTTTCTTTATTGGGATTTTGTTGCTTACTTTATGGAGGACTACCGTGGCTGTGGAGGCGCTATAGATATCTTTCACTATTTTTACATGCGGCTCGTCTACACCCTGATTCGGCGATGCCTCCATGACTGCTGTTTCGACTGAATCAAACGCTTTCTCGTAATCAATGAAAGCTATATATAAGGGTTGGCTATATTCCGCACATTTTTCTATCACCTGATTGATAGTGTGAATGTGGTCTATTGTTGAGTAGCCTTTACGGAATCCTGCCTGGTCCTTTGGTTGACAGAAGTCTAATGTGTTCCTGATTCTATTTGCAATTACCTTAGTAAATACTTTGTAGGCAACGGACAGTAAGCTGATCGGTCTATAATTTTTCAAGTCTTTGGCGTCCCCTTCCTTATGGATTAGGATTATGTTAGCGTTTTTCCAAGATTCCGGTACGCTAGAAGTCATGAGGCATTGCGTATACAGGGTGGCCAGTTTCTATAGAACAATCTGCCCACCATCTTTCAACAAATCTGCTGTTACCTAATCCTCCCCAGCTGCCTTCCCCCTTTGCATAGCTCCCAAGGCTTTCTCTACTTCTTCCGGCGTTACCTGCGGGATTTCGAATTCCTCTAGACTGTTCTCTCTTCCATTATCGTCGTCGGTGCCACTGGTACTGTATAAATCTCTATATAACTCCTCAACCACTTCAACTATCTCATCCATATTAGTAACGATATTGCCGGCTTTGTCTCTTAACGCATACATCTGATTCTTGCCAATTCCTAATTTTTTCTTCACTGCTTTTAGGCTTCCTCCGTTCCTGAGATCATGTTCAATTCTATCCATAGTACACTTCCTTATGTCAGCTGTCTTACGCTTGTTGATTAAGTTGGAGAGTTCTGCCAAGTTAAGCGTTCTGCCAAGATATTAAGCGAAAAAAATGGCGCTGGGCAGATCATGTAATGCGCAGACTAGATAACCGTTGGACCATTAGGGTAACCGCATGGGTACCAAGAGAAGGGAAGCGCAGTAGAGGACGGCAGAAGACTAGATGGAGTGACGAAATTAGGAAATTTCCGGGTGCTATTTGGAATCGCTTGGCACAGGACAGGGATAATTGGATATCGCAGGGAGAGGCCTTCGTCCTGCAGTCGACATGAATATGATGATGATGATGATGATGATGATGATATCACTGCAGGAACAACTGGAGATTGCAGGGAAAAGCGTTCGAAAGGCCTGGGAACTTAAAGGGCCCCTGAAACGGTTCGGACAAATTTTGTAGACGCGTAGGGTACAGCTTCAGTAGAACATTCGCACCACAATTTAAGTGAAGCGTTACGTATTAATGGAGCTACAAGCGATTAGAAGCTACCCTCCTCCCTAGCCATGCTTTTCCTCCTCAACTCGTTCGCCGAGCGAGTGGGGCTAAGCTCCGCCTTCACTGGTTCAGCGTCACGATGCGACGTCACATCGTCCACTTCCGGTTGTTTTGGAGCCCGCCCCCGCCCGCGCGAGACCGCTCCGCTAGTCCCTTGGCCGTCGATCCCAAGCGAAAGCTATCGAAGCAGCGTGCGTTGCGAGCATTCTGTCGTAGCGCCGAACGTGTCTTGTATTGCGGTAACCACAGGCAAGCTGGTCATTTCGGCAAATGACTGTAGGCATAAACTCAAGCTGATGAAGGAACTTTAGCGTAGACGTACGTGAGCGACCTGATCGGTCTGCACGGTCCATACACTTGTTGGTGCAGCGCTTAACCAGCCAAACAAAGCGCTAATGATGATCTAACCAAGTGTAAAACATTTTAAACATTTATAAAAACAACGTGTTCATGATTACACTCCTGCGAAAAATACACACCAGCAGCAAAGAAGAATACACTTCGTTGCTGCTACTGTGTATGGTTGAGCTCTGTGCCACCAGGTGGCTGCACCGTGCAGACCATTCGCATTTGCCCTTCTGCTCATCTCCTGTCTCATCCCATTACGGCAAAGTCAAGCGGCCACACTCCGTCCCCTTGCGCTTGCGTTTTCCCTAATACCGGACTCGGGAAACGCTATTGCGTTAGTAATCTTCCGGTGTAAAGTGACGGCCACGAACGCGCAAATCCTGGCGCCGATCGGATAGCGGCAGTCCGATGCGCAGCAGCCAGTTCGCTCGTACGCTGCCTTGCAGAGGGACACGATGTCGCAGCTTGACATATTGCCAGTCGCTACGTTTGCAGTCCACAAGGCAACAAAGTCGAATCATAGTGCTCGCGAAAAGACTGAGACCGACTCTGACCGCGGAGCTCTCTTCAAAATGGAGTACGTTGTAACAGAAGCAGACGACACATGCTGTGTGCCGGAAGTGCTTAAGTGTACTGAAAAATTATTCTTGTGCATTCTCTTTATGTTACTTTCTTTTCATAAAAACAAATTAACTAACATTCCAACTATTACGAAGGTCATTTGTTTACCATAAAGTTGGAAAAATTATCGATCACGCGCCCTTGTCAGCCAATCGGATAGCTCGCCCCACTGACGTCGTATGGGTGATTTCGGTCATATGGGTAGGGGCGGCTTAAAATTCCGCCGAGCAGTGCGCTGCGATCGGCAGCGATGTGCATATTTAAAACCTTATAATAAATTACACGCTTTACGCGGAGCACTTAGATGTGTCAATTAATGATCAGAAGGACCTACTCTAACGACTCAATACGTTTGTAGAAAATCGTCAAAAGCGTTTCAGGGTCCCTTTAAAGAATATTATTATTATTATTATTATTATTATTATTATTATTATTATTATTATTATTATTATTATTATTATTATTGCACCTTTGAAATTAAAGCTCACCGTTTCTGTATTGCCTTTTCATCGCATCAGAGGGAAGAATAGCTGAAACCAAGGAACTCAATTTTTAACAGTGCAGCTGTTTAGCTTGAGTTCCAGCCGTGCCCGGCAACCGCTCAAAACTCGGTGCCGCTGTGCAAAGGGTAGTGGAGAGGAGGAAAGGCTAGCCGAGACATAGAGAGGCAATAGCTTGGAGCGCGCGTCGCGGCGCAGGTGCTTGGGTGATGAGGAGCGCAATGGGGGATTAGCTACGCCTAGCGATGACCTATGCTTTGACGTGCACAGGCACTCCTAGTTGAGAGACGCGTGCGCGCAGGCGGGATCAATGTCCGATCCACCGATAAGATGGGCAGGCGTAGGAAGGTGCTCTCTACCGACGAATAGAAGCGACGACGAAGGAGGAGGAGGCAACCGATGAGAGGCCGCGAGAAGGCGAGGCGATCGGCAGGCGCTTCTGTGCGGCGCGCCGTTTCGAAAGATGCAATCCGCTCGAGCCGCGCGTCAGCGCGGACTTGCACGCGATTGCGGTCAAGGAATCGGCGGTGGCGCCGACGGCCGCCTCCGCCGCCACCGCTGCCTTACGCAACATGACGGCGGCTGCTGCTACTTCGGCGACACAGCTGCTTGCAGACGTCGCAACCAACCGCTGCCACCGACTTAAACGTCCCCGTCCGCCTTCCCGCAAGTCCTCCAAATGTAGTTCACAGTAGATGCCCTTCGATTTGTTGTCCCGGACTGGCTCAGGACTGTCCGAGTAGCTGCGTACAACAACGCTGATTGGCTATTTCTACTGCTTTCTTGATCGTCACTACCACGTGACAATAAGGTACTACCGAGCTGACCCGCGGTGGAGGTGAAGCAACCGTTAAGCACTCCCCATACGAGGGCCGATTCTGAATGTAGTACGATAGCGGGCCAAGCCGCGCCGGAGGTGAAGTAGGGTTTAAGCACTCCTCATACGTGGGCCAATCCGGATATAGTGCATTAGCGGGACGACCCACGGCGGAGGTGCAGTTCGCAATTAAGGGACCCACGTACACAGTTTCGCTGGTAATCCTTCTTCACAGAGTGGAAGCGCACTGAATTTTTGTTATAACCACGTGAACCAAACAGACGATGAAGCCAGAGAAAGCAAAGGAAATGAAACGCTTTTTATCATTTATATCAAGAAATCGTACGGAAAACGGGAATTAAGAGCGGGGGAAATACAACCTGCTGCACGTGAGGATATGCGGGTTTGACTACATTGGAATTTCATAAATTTCAATTCTAAAAAAAAGACAGCTAATGTTCCCTGTGCATTTGATGTGTTCGTTGTCCGGTTGGTTCATATATTTCGGCGAATGAATTACCAACGAAAATAGTAGTTTCTTCAAATTCATTTGTTTACAAATTACGTACAATATTACGTACAAAATCTTACGTAAAAACGTTACGTACAAAAATTGACTTAACTCATTCTGCACTCCACACGCATGTGTGTTCAAAAAAATTGCTTTTTCTTTGGGCAATTTCTTTCTATTTTTTCAGAAGTTCCTCAACGGTTTGCTTATTCGCTTTCTTTTTCAATAGCTTATGAATTCATTATACATGCTTTTTTTCCGAAAAAATAACTTCTGGAAACGTCTTGAGATAACAAGTCACACTAAATTGATTTGACCTGACTCCTATATTAAAGTGAGAACGATTTGATCAAAGCTATAGGCATTGCGCTAGGTGTCAAGGTCCCCGAATGAGAGACACATCCACGCAGCATCTGTCACACAGCATGCATCGTGCTTTTCGTATAGAAATAACACATTCTAGTAATGAAGTGTGCTTTCCGTTGAAGTGACACGGGAAGAAGAAAGAAGGCCTGCTCGGCCTTCTCCGCCCAGTCCACCAGTACAAGCTGCCGGCCGACGTCCCAGGACCGGAGCCAGGCGGTTAAGTCTGTCTCGCTGCTGACCGGGGGTTGAGAAAGCAGGAGCTTTCATTTCCACATTATGTGGGTGAGTGTCCCTGTTTGTGTACAGAGCTACATAGGTCGCTTTCCTTGCCCCCTGTGATTTTGTCAATGCGCTTCGGTTGTGGGTATGTGTTTATTTGGAGTCGCCTAGAAGCTTGCGTTTTATCGAGTTCCTTGGCCTGTGGAGGGAGCGTGCGACGCCTCAAGCGATGGCATTCCGTTTTTTGTTATTCCACTCAGGGTTCCTCGGTCACGCCGTCCGCATCCGCGGACGAAGCTCGGCGCGCGAGATCTCAAGCCGAATTGTGAACCGACGCATTGCCGGGCACACCCGCGTGAGCGGGGATCCACACAAGGATTTTCCAGTCGCTTAGGGGGCGCCGCGTAAGGACACGGTACGCCTTTTAGGAAATTCTACAACAGACAAAATTACCGATGGTCTGCTTGCTATCGCTGATGACGGTAGTCGCTTGTGCGTGCATGGGCATGGCAATCGCAGTTTCCTCCGCTTACACCACTCGGCCAACCGTGATTGTTAGGTCTTCTATCAATGGTTCGTTGTGATCCGCTAACACCGCAGTCATGAGATCGCCGCGACGGTGTCTCCTCGCGTCCCTGTAAACCCCTCCAGCTTGCGAGCCGTTGCGTCGCCAACTGACTTCACTACGGGCCTGCCAGTGGCCCTGATGGAACTCGGCGTCCATGTTGCCGGATAAAGGTGGGGCGTAAATATGCCCCCTGACCTATCACGGAATCGTCACGTACTCTGTAACCTCGGGGAGGGCCTCGAGATTGAGCGTCCGGAGCACCGCGCCTCCGCCGAGGTTAGCCGGGGTAAAGTTATGCATAGGGGCATCGACGTCGTACAAGCTTATGCGAAGTCAAGGGGCCTGACGTGCTCACCGGAAAAATCCCAATACATGCTTATCAAGCCCGGCAAAAGTAGCTCTGCCGTGCCACGGCAGAGTGCTTCCTCGAACTTAGGGTCGGAGGATTTAGAATCCGGGAGCACACCAGTATCAAGATACTCGGGCTAGACTTTCAGAAGACGCTGCACTGCGGCATCACGTTAAAGAAACTCAAAAAGGACGACCAACTCTGCTATGGCATTCGGTTGCCAAGATAGAGAGAAATAAAGAGGAAAGGCAGGGAGGTCAACCAGATATCGGTCTCCGGTTTGCTACCCTACACTGGGGATGGGAGATAACGGTTATAAAGCGGACAGAGAGGAAAACGTTAAAACACAGGCACACACGGAGACACACACACAAGAGGCGTTCCAGTTGAAATTGCTCACACTGGCAGGTAGATCGCAAAAAGCGCAATAGTGCTTGCACGGCCTTCTTCTGTGATGGTAGGTCCTTTCGATGGCGTAAAATTCTTTTTTCTGATAGCAGTTGGTCGTCCAGCTGGTCAAGTTCGTGGCGAAGGCATTCCCTCTGTGGACTGTACTGCGGGCAGGCGCACAAAATATTGTCAATTGATTCTTCGTGGCCGCAGTGGTCACAGATTGCGGTGTCGGTCATCCCTATGCGGAATGCATAGGTTTGGTAAACGCAACGCCCAACCAAAGTCGATATAGAAGCGCGGCGTCTCTACGGCGAAGCTGTGATGGCGCTCGAAGACTTAGTGTGGGATCAAGTGAGTACAGTCGCGTATTTCTTAAATGTGGCTAATTCCATTGTGACGCGGTGCACTGCCGAGCAAGTATGCGGAGCTTCCGTGCTGCGTCAGTTCTACAAAGAGGAATTGGGAGGTGGTGCTCCTTAGTATGGGCTGAGCGGGCAGCTTGATCCGCCCGTTCATTGCCGATAATCCCGCAGTGACTTGAAAGCCACTGAAAGGTTATTTCATGGCCTGCATCACTTATATGGTGTAACGTCTCTGTATTATGGAATATTAGTTGTTCGTGCGGTCCGCGTCTTAAAGGTGGCTGTAGAGACTGCATGCCGTCCTTGAATCGCAGAATATCGTCCACTTGTGTGGTGGTTCATCACTACTGTGATGAAGAGCGGTAAAGAGCGCTGCGAGCTCTGCTGTCGTCGATGTTGTCGCATGGGTCGTCTTAAATGTGATTGTTGTAGCTTTCGCTGGTATTACAATTGCGGCCGCGGAGCTGCTTGGAAGGACAGATCCATCAGTGTAAATATGCGTAGAGTCATGGTATTTCTCGTACAAATATATTCGCGTGAAGGAATCGAAGTTCTCGCAACCGGAATAAAACAAGCTGGCAATGATTTATCATATGCGGTTATCGTTCGGCTGAAATATGTGTGTGGTCTGTCCGCTGGTAGAAAGGCTAAGTGGCGACGAGGAGTCCTGGCTAGATGTCTTATATGGGTCCTGAGTACTTCAATTTCAATGTGGGTCTTGACGAGGTGGTCTCTAGCGATTGCTTTCGTAGCCACTGTTGAAGCACGCTGAGGCAGGCCTAGACAGATCCGGAGCACTTGAGCCTGAAGACTTTGTATTGTGCGTAGATTCGTTTTACCTGTGTTTATTGCTGGCAAGCTGTATCGCAGAAATCCTAGAAGCAGCACCCTGTGCAGTTGTAACATGGCACTTGTCGACATTCCCCAGGTCTGCGAAAAACTTGAACAGGTGGCAGATGCCTATCAACAGTTTTTTCACGTATGATACGTGAGGGCTATATGACAAGTCCATGTCGATTGTGACACCTAGAAACTTGAAAGATCGGACTCGTCGTATTATTTGGCCATTTATCATTACGCTATAGTTTGCCAAGGGTTTTCGCGCAAATGTCACTAGTGCGCATTTCTCGGAGGAAATTTCCAGGCCTCCATTACGGAGGTAGATAGCGGTTTGTGTGGCGGCTCTCTGAATTCTCGCTCACAACTGTAGGTGTGTTACTGCAGGCGTCCGTATGCAGATGTCATCCACGTACGTTGATAGCCTGACTGTGGTTGGCACGCGCTCAAGGAGAGCAATTAGTGTTAGATTAAATAACACAGGTACGCCGCCCTGGGGGACGCCGCGGTAGGTATAATGCAGACAAGCATGGCCTTCCTCGGTGTTTACAAAACAGGATCGCATGGAGGGATAGCCCCGTATCCATTCAAACATCCGACCACCTACTCCTACCTCTGCGAGAGCAGAGAGGATGGCTTCACGCGTAACGTTGTCATACGCCACTTTAACGTCAAGGAATAAAGAAGCGCAGAGGCGCTTACGGCCTTTCTCATGCTGGATGTAGGTGACCAGGTCGACGACTTTATCGATCGATGATCGATAAATTTATTTCATATTTATTTTTTTATTATTCTTATTATTTCGTCCGTGAATATGGCAACGTTCTTGTTAGGTGGCTGCACTCTGGCATCCAGCATGGCTTCGGCTCTTTCCTTGCGCACGATGCTCGCAAAGGTGCGCGCGAAGCCGCTACGGAACAGGTCCCATGTTGTCAAGGTCGACTCCCTATTCTCAAACCGCGTTCTGGCGGCGTCTTCTGAGGCAAAGTATACATGCCGCAGCTTCTAGTCGGAGTACAAGTTGTTGAAAGTCGCGATTCGTTCGTAGGTCTGCAGCCAGGATTCCGGGTCTTCAGTCGCTGCTCCATGAAAGGTCGGGGGGTCCCGAGGTTGTAGGATAACGGGGGACGCTGTGGCAGCCATTGGGGTTGTTTTGACCACGATCTTCTTTGTCGTCTCAGGTAGAAGTTCATGCTCTGGGGGCAGTCCTTGCAGTCTGCGGCTAGCACGCTGGTCTTGGGCGACGTTGGTTTTGTCCTCGGGCTTCGGGCTTGGATCGCGGCTTTGCGGGGGCGTTCGGTACATGAACGCACTAGCACCTCCACCAGATGTCACGTGGTAGTGACGGTTAAGAAGACAGCAAAACTGTGATTAACGAAACGAGCGTTCTGTTGGGTGAACTTGTGCCCTCAAAAACAGGCTACACTTAAGGAACAATGGTAGTGGTGAACACGATCGGTGGTCGTCGAAATCTGATCAACGGGTCAAGCGCGTCGGCTATTATACATCAATCGTCGAATGTTCCAGACTAATCGCTGGGACGCGCACGCCTTCCACAAACTTCTATTCATATCCACGAAGTTCCAGAAAGTTCTATTCATGTCATCCCCTATCATTGATGTTTGTCATACGCTTTACTCATACTATGCTAATTTTGACACATACCGAGTTAACGAAACGACCATGAGAGCCCCGAGACGTAGGCGGCTGGCTGCTGGGTGGCTAGATGATGGATGGATACTGTCAAAAGGACAGGTGTTCTCCAAGAAATAATTCGCATTTAAAACCTTGAATGACGAAAATGCGTAAACCACGACAGCATCCCGACCATCACATACGTAGAAGCCAAAGCTATAAGACAACTTGGGTCAACGGGTCAGCGTAGACGGTGCAAAGATGACGGCATGACGAGAGTCAGATGACGAAGCTGGAATAAACGACAGTCAAACGACCACGATAACATCATGACCACGAGCACTTAGCTAGTAGTCCAAGCTGGTAGCCAATTTGGGCCATTTTATCAGCTAAGAGGATAGGTATTGCAACAGGAGCGAAAGTTTGTGAGTTGGTAGAGTAACAATTTCGTTGCAGCGGGAAAGAACAAAGACGTATACAAGATACACAGCCCACATATTCTTTTGGTTTTCAATGCGTAAGCATTTCTATGCCGCTCCAACGAGGAAACCCATGCTCCGTTCGTCCGTTACGTTGTATGACTCGCTATAAAAAATCAATGTATAAAAATAAATTCGAAAGGAAACCCGTGGGCGTGCTGAATTTCGAACCTACGACTCCATGCGCTCAGAAACCAAGTGTCATGCACAACTGGTTCAGCAACCACGCTTGCAGATGGTGAATATATCTAAACCATACGAATTTCTTGTAACCGTGTGTACAAAACAAATCTCAAAGGAGAACATCTTGTATAAAGAGTTCTTTTTTTTTAGTTTTCGTGGTGGTGGAATAGAAGCCACCTCTAGGACCACATGTACGGCCGACTTGGAGCATCGCAGACATCCGGGAAACTCCGTTCTTGCGAAAATTTCATGCCAAACACGCCACATACCCAACGCGTCTCTGTGATCGGGGAATGCTCGTTCCTTAGGGCGTTCCATTGGAACATTCCATCACCGGTCGAAATGCCACCGATCTCTGAGGTCGCAAAGATTGGATGAGGGCGCAATACACACAGATAAGCTGTCAATGAATTGATAAGGATATTAGGGAGGGAGGAGCTATATGCGTCTCAGCATGGTTCGTAAGGGTTCAACGCGGATAGATAAGGTGCTAAAGAGTCGTAAGGAGTTACGATGATAGGATGAATTCTTATAAGGTCGATAAGGACTAATAAGGGTTGATAAAGGCTAGATCGAATTCGATAAGGATGACACAAACGATATAGTTTGGTAAGCGTCAGCTCTAGTCTGATCATATTGATAACGACTGATAAGAGTATGTACGGGTCAGATCAAGCTTCATAAGATTGACAATGACACCGGGCTGCGTGGATATGAGCAAGTAGCCCAATGGAAGGAAGCCAGAATGCGACACACTCACGAGAGTGGACATGAAAGCATGTCCGCTGTCGAGCGAGTGACTTGTTCCTATCGTTGACTATTTTGCAGCTATGTTTCATACTAATTCTATGAAAAGAGACTTTGTCGTTATCGGCGACATTATGTAATGACATCAATGACACCCTTCATGTCCAGAAGAGAGGGTGAGGCATTCGGCTACGTGCACGGTGCAACCAAACGAGCCGGGAGGATTACACAGTTGGCGTGGGCCCGCGCAGCGTGGTGGTACAATGATATAGTCGCTTCCGCCAGCCTCCTCCTTCCCGATACCCTTTGGTCTATTTTCTGCCTGTGCACTGATTCATCTCGATCATCCTTCCTCAATTCCTAACTAGTTTCGATAATAACCACGAATGCTGAGCGTCCATGGTTCATGTAATGTTATCGTAACAAAAGTGCTCTATTATTTGTTTAAAACATGCTTGGGTTTGTCTGCATTTTTCCAACGATCTTCAGCGCTCGCCCTTTCATCTGGATCAAAAAAAAACGTGAACGACGAAATTTTGTGTCACTACACATTTATGTTCGGCGCACGTCATTAGCACGCAGAATTTTACCGCCACCCACAGCATTAATAAAGCATTTGCTTACTATTATTTGATTCTAACGTGCCGAATGGCAACTCCCGCAGTCAATAAATAATATAGAACAAACAATCAAGTATGTTTATTAGAGAAAAGCTGTTTATGCACATGACAAAGCCGCATACGTAGTGATGACAAGGGACCGAAAGGAACAACTCCACATATATAGAATTGGGAGGCCAGAGAATCACTTGTCTCAGCGTTCGTTCGCATAACTGTGTAGGACAATCCAGGGCCCTCTTGCTGGCGTTGATACCATCGCATACTGGCCCAGCTCCATGGTTCCCTAAAAGGTTGCAGAATATGCATCGAATACGATTTTATTGAAGCAGTACAAACAAAACAAAAAGCACCTCAGCTTGGGCTCCGAATTCTAACAAGCTTGCGCTCTCTAACGCGCTCCTGAATCGTATGCGCTCGTTTCTGACTGGATTCTGCCGTTTGTATTTAGCTGTTCTTTGTGAGGCCAAGGGGCAAAGAGCACACGCAGCAAACATACCATAGTTAAACAGCTCGATCTTGCGCATTGCTAAGATGAGCCATGCTTCTTTCGTGCGTATACGCACGGGTTGACGGTCTAGCGTCAACCCGTTGCACTGCCCGTCCTCAGTCCCCCATGCACTGCACGCTCAGTCGCTAGAATGTACAAGTATAGGCGCTATGTATTCGTTTTACGCTGAACCCCGAAGCGCACATTTCCATAAAAACCCTTGACTGAGATGGTAAGAGTAAGGTGAAGCAGTGAGGTTGGCAGACTTATTTTTCGTAATGCAGTATGAAAAGATCGTAACCTTCTGAGAGGGGCCTAGTTTCATGCGGTACTTCTGGACCATCTTGGCCACCGTGTACCTCACTTTTAGCAAGGCCAGCCTCATTCCAACGCAGTTGCGAGGTCCGACGCCAAAGGTCATGAGTGCTGCTTTTGTAAACGAGGCCTCGTTTCCTGGCGAAAACCTGCACGGTATGAAACGCATATGTGCGCTATGAAGCCGCAAGGTTGCATTTACAAATGTCAGACACTCTTTACTAACGTCCCTTCGTTAGTTAGTTAGTTTGCTTGTTTATTCGCTCGTTCGTTCGTTCGTTCGTTTGCTTGTTTCTTTGTTTGATGGTTTGTTCTCGTTCTGTTTTCTTTTTCAATATCTTTAGGGCACGTTGGCGTCATGAGTGGCGTCCATACATAGAAACATTGCCCTGCTTCAAAAATCTAGCACCAAAATAGAAGGCATAAGCAAGGTTCTTCGTGGAACACGTAAAGTAAGGTTATTTGAACACTCCTGGATCTATCATAGTGGCTGTATAGAATAATTGTTGGTGTTGTATACGAGTTAATTATAGTCGACATAAGGCTTTCTAGCGTTTTCAAATGTGAACCATGGCTTCCCGAGACTAATAAGTATGCCAGGCAGAAGTGATGGTACGTTCGGACAGGAAATTTTGAAAGCTTATTGCTTTCAAAATTCCTGAGTAGTGAACTTGCTTTTCCAATACAATGACCGTGGTGCGCAAGTTTGCGTTCGTAGGAGCGTCAGTAGAGTAAGTAGTAAGTTCACTCACCTCTCGGGATTGAACTCCAGAGGGTTCGAAAAATAACGTGGGTCTCTATGCATCTCGTACAACGCTGCCGTGACGTTTGTACCTGCCTTGTACTTGATGCCATTGTATTCGAAGTCTTCTTTGGCCTGTCGATTCACACCCCTGCAAACGAACATTTCAGGGGATATCAGATGCAGTAGAGCTTTATATCATGTACCTTTCTGCAGGAAAGACGAGTCATCAATTTACCGCTAAGTCTTTCACCAAATAAAGTAACTTGTTGCGGAATAATTTTGCAGCTCCGTTACCAGTGTAAACAATCCTTCAAAAAGGCTCTGACAGCTTGAACAACAATTAAAATTGCAAACACGTACTTTGTTCCGTAAGTAACGAGACATGAGCTATTACGCCCGTTGTCAACTATTATTTTTGTATTAATAGAAGTAGTAATAGAATAGAATTATTATTGGAAGTATTGTAGAATATTGTATTCAATAGAAGAGAATGTATTATGATGAGAATGCATTAACCAGAGCAAGCTCGCAGTTTTGCCACATTCAGAAATAAATTTGGGGTTAAAAACAAGATGTCGCTGAATAATTGCAGGGATGGTTCACCGAGGTGCTTATGTTTACATACAATGGATGCATTGTGGATGTAATACTGGGGATCAGGAGTCTACTGAATCGATATCCAATACTACGATTGTAGCACGCTCCGTCACTGGGTTAAAAAATCGCGGAACGTAATTCTTGGCATTTAGTCATTAATATTTGACTTCTGAGCGATTCGCTGCTTTAGTAAAAAGATCAGTTCAATTTAATCTTCCTATTTGAGAAAACCGTTACATCATAAACGCCTTTACGTCGAATTGGAGCTCGTGTTTTTAGTGCCCTCTTGATCCTCAGTCAAGCTATCCATTTACATGTACATTTACAACCGTAAATAATATATTTGCAGTCAAGCAAATATTTTGACAGTTGTTTTCGAATACGGGCTCACAATGAAGTGCAGAAAAACTGCTGGAAATTTGTTATTGTTGTAGGTGCAAGAAACATTTGTGTCAGCGATTGAGCAGAAAGCAGCTGTGCAACGGGCATCGCCCACCACGGTAGCCGAGTGCCTACGGCGCCACGCTGCTCAGCTTGCGGGCGAGGGCTAAACCTTGGCCACGGCGGCCCCATACCAACGGGGCTCAATGCAAAATACCATGCATTGCGGGCACGTTAATGAAACCCAGGCGGCGAAAAATTATTCCGGTGTCTTCTGTTCCAGCGCGCCTCATAATAACATTGTGCTCTCGCTTTGGGACGTGAAACTCCATAATTTCTTTTTTATTTTAATGCAAGGAACAACTGCATAACACAATCCCTCACCATTTATAGAGGACGGACCATTTTGTATGAAGGTGTGCATTATTTTGCTTTTCGAACCAACTGTGGACGGTTACCATTGAGTCAACTAATCAAGCTTGTCTCTAGGGTCCTGCTCAGCAGATAAGTGCGCAACTTGATACCAAGCCTAGTTCGTCGGTATGAGTTGTTCGAAGTTTGTCACACTGAGTCTACTCACGATAATGCTGGAGGATAAAGTCGTAATGTTTCATCCACTACGTGTTCCAAGTATTTCAGCTTTTTCATGACTGTTTCATAGTCCAGGGAGCCCTAAAAAGGAGAATATAAGTGATTTCGTACAGTATTCAAGGTTTCACAAGCGGCACATAACTATTGAATTCAAAACTTAATCTAGAACCGAAACTTCATTACCTTTACCTTCACCTAGAACAATGGGTGGCAGTCAGGAATAGTTTCTAAGTTCGTTCGGGCTGAGAACCTCGTTTTATGTGGTGAGCAAGACGGATACAAACACTAAGGATCTAAGCATCCTCGTTGTTCGAATTAAGCGCAATCGAGTGAATGTCTGCGAGCAATTTCAAAGCATCGATCAATGGTGCCATTTTAAGTACATTTTTCATAATTAATCTGGCCAGCAAAAAGTAGTAAATCTTTGTCACTACTTCGCAAATAGCTCGGAAAGAGATAGACAAAGTGTTTGTGCGTCCCCGCGCGCCTACAGCATTGGCCTCAGATTAAATTTCCTCACCTTTATGAGCCAAGATAGGGATGCTTGGCAATCGCTTGAAGAGGTGGACTAGTCTTTCTTTTTTACTGATTGAAATCGCCAGCCCAACCATAATTTATTTACGAGAAAACTCATCACTTAGTGAACAATGAAATCTAGTCACAAAATAAAGCGATCATCTTTTCTGACGTAAAAAAACGCAGAAATATTTCTGTGTCCACAACAAGTATTTTAGATCCTCAACTTCAGGAAGATCGAAGAGCCCGACCTGCATCTCATTATAAAACCAGCGTCACTTACATCGGTACCGACGGCATCGATGACTTCTTGCCGAAGCTTCTCTTGGACATTAGGGTGTTTCGCAAGGGAGTACGCAACGTAACTCAGTGCTGTTGCTGTAGTTTCAAACCTGCATTTATCCAAGCTACGTTAGTTGCATCTCATACATCATCAATCATCATCATCATCATCATCATCAGCCTAGTTACGCCCACTGCAGGGCAAAGGCCTCTCCCATACTTCTCCAACTACCCCGGTCATGTACTAATTGTGGCCATGTTGTCCCTGCAAACGTCTTAATGTCATCCGCCCACCTAACTTTCTGCCGCCCCCTGCTACGCATCCCTTCCCTTGGAATCCAGTCCGTAACCCTTAGTGACCATCGGTTATCTTCCCTCCTCATTACATGTCCGGCCCATGCCCATTTCTTTTTCTTGATTTCAACTAAGATGTCGTTTACCCGCGTTTGTTGCCTCACCCAATCTGCTCTTTTCTTATCCCTTAACGTCACACCCATCATTCTTCTTTCCATAGCTCGTTGCGTCGTCCTCAATTTCAGCAGAACCCTTTTCGTAAGTCTCCAGGTTTCTGCCCCATATGTGAGTACTGGTAACACACAGCTGTTATGCACTTTCCTTTTGAGGGATAGTGGCAACCTGCTGTTCATGATTTGAGAATGCCTGCCAAACGCACCCCAGCCCATTCTTATTCTTCTGGTTATTTCAGTCTCATGATCCGGATCCGTGGTCACTACCTGCCCTAAGTAGATGTAGTCCCTTACCCCTTCCAGTGCTTCGCTACCTATCGTAAACTGCTGTTCTCTTCCGAGCCTGTTAAACATTACTTTAGTTTTCTGCAGATTAATTTTCAGACCCACCCTTCTGCTTTGCCTCTCCAGGTCAGTGAGCATGCATTGCAATTGGTCTCCTGAGTTACTAAGCAAGGCAATATCATCAGCGAATCGCAAGTTGCTAAGGTATTCTCCATCAACTTTTATCCCCAATTCTTCACACTCCAGGCCTCTGAATACCTCCTGTAAACATGCTGTGAATAGCATTGGAGATATCGTATCTCCCTGTCTGACGCCTTTCTTTATAGGGATTTTGTTGCTTTCTTTGTGGAGGACTACGGTGGCTGTGGAGCCGCTATAGATATCTTCCAGTATCTTTACATATGGCTCATCTACACCCTGATTCCGTAATGCCTCCATGACTGCTGAGGTTTCGACTGAATCAAACGCTTTCTCGTAATCAATGAAAGCTATATATAACGGTTGGTTATATTCTGCACATTTCTCTATCACTTGATTGATAGTGTGAATATGGTCTATTGTTGAGTAGCCTTTACGGAATCCTGCCTGGTCCTTTGGTTGACAGAAGTCTAAGGTGTTCCTGATTCTATTTGCGATTACCTTAGTAAATACTTTGTAGGCAACGGACAGTAAGCTGATCGGTCTATAATTTTTCAAGTCTTTGGCGTCCCCTTTCTTATGGATTAGGATTATGTTAGCGTTCTTCCAAGATTCCGGTACGCTCGAGGTTATGAGGCATTGCGTATACAGGGTGGCCAGTTTCTCTAGAACAATCTGACCACCATCCTTCAACAAATCTGCTGTTACCTGATCCTCCCCGGCTGCCTTCCCCTTTTGCATAGCTCCTAAGGCTTTCTTTACTTCTTCTGGCGTTACCTGTGGGATTTCGAATTCCTCTAGGCTATTCTCTCTTCCACTATCGTCGTGGGTGCCACTGGTACTGTATAAATCTCTATAGAACTCCTCAGCCACTTGAACTATCTCATCCATATTAGTAACGATATTGCCGGCTTTGTCTCTTAACGCACACATCTGATTCTTGCCTATTCCTAGTTTCTTCTTCACTGTTTTTAGGCTTCCTCCGTTCCTGAGAGCCTGTTCAATTCTATCCATGTTATAGTTCCTGATGTCCGCTGTCTTACGCTTGTTGATTAACTTAGAAAGTTCTGCCAGTTCTATTCTAGCTGTAGGGTCAGAGGCTTTCATACATTGGCGTTTCTTGATCAGATCTTTCGTCTCCTGCGATAGCTTACTGGTTTCCTGTCTAACGGAGTTACCACCGACTTCTATTGCGCACTCCTTAATGGTTCCCATGAGATAGTCGTTCATTGCTTCAACACTAAGGTCCTCTTCCTGAGTTAAAGCCGAATACCTGTTCTGTAGCTTGATCCGGAATTCCTCTAGTTTCCCTCTTACCGCTAATTCATTGATTGGCTTCTTGTGTACCAGTTTCTTCCGTTCCCTCCTCAAGTCTAGGCTAATTCGAGTTCTTACCATCCTATGGTCACTGCAGCGTACCTTGCCGAGTACGTCTACATCTTGTATGATGCCAGGGTTCGCGCAGAGTATGAAGTCGATTTCATTTCTAGTCTCACCATTCGGGCTCCTCCACGTCCACTTTCGACTAACCCGCTTGCGGAAAAAGGTGTTCATTATCCGCATATTATTCTGTTCTGCAAACTCTACTAATAATTCTCCTCTGCTATTCCTAGAGCCTATGCCATATTCCCCCACTGACTTGTCTCCAGCCTGCTTCTTGCCTACCCTGGCATTGAAGTCGCCCATCAGTATAGTGTATTTTGTTTTGACTTTACCCATCGCCGATTCCACGTCTTCATAAAAGCTTTCGACTTCCTGGTCATCATGACTGCATGTAGGGGCATAGACTTGTACCACCTTCAATTTGTACCTCTTATTAAGTTTCACAACAAGACCTGCCACCCTCTCGTTAATGCTATAGAATTCCTGTATGTTACCAGCTATTTCCTTATTAATCAGGAATCCGACTCCTAGTTCTCGTCTCTCCGCTAAGCCCCGGTAACACAGTACATGCCCGCTTTTTAGCACTGTATATGCTTCTTTTGTCCTCCTAACCTCACTGAGCCCTATTATATCCCATTTACTACCCTCTAATTCCTCCAATAATACTGCTAGACTCGCCTCACTAGATAGCGTTCTAACGTTAAACGTTGCCAGGTTCAGATTCCAATGGCGGCCTGTCCATCATCATCAATATGCACAGACAACTCATATTCTCCAAAAGAACTTCGAGGAATCACAATGTTTCTTGGCGCTGTATTGTCAAAGTGCTTGCGTTCTTTATATCAGAGGATCGTTCTTTCTACGAACTACGTTGTTTATTTTTTTTTCACAGACTAATCTTACTATCACCCTATTTCTATAGATATATTTAGGATTTGATTGTGTCTTGAGACCACATCTGTTCAGATAAATTCTCGTGCTGGTGATTAGCATGATGATAGGCAAGAATTCAATTACTCCTAATTTATGCATAACGTCAGGTGCGCTTTTACTTCTTACCCGGCAATGAAAAGCACTGCAGCACTCGTTAAAACTTCTTCAGTGGTGAGAGCCCTCTTTCCGGCACTTCCTGAAAGAGAGCGAGAACAATTTATTTTAACTCGTTCTTCGTAACATTCTGAGAGAATTTATGCTCTCACTTCTTGGAAAGTTGTGTGTTCAATATTGTCTACAATGATGTTGCAGTAAGTAATGACGTCCCTTTCTTCCGCTTTATGCCCTATGTAATTTTGTTGTACTTCCTCTCTGATCACACAATGCTCCGATTGTAACCTGTGATGTATTTATAAGTAAATAAATGTCCAAAAACAACATCCTTTGTAATTTCATAGACGTGTATGTAAGAAAAGAATCCTAGCACACGCTTTTACGAGGAGGGTGACTAATAACATAACAGCTTGAAAACAGTGGCAGCCGCAGGACTGTTTAATTACAATTCATTACGAAGAAAAATCAAAACAGAAAAGCACAAACCATGAAAATAGTGATTCTATTAGGAGTCACAAGCACCTCACGGTCACAATCGTAAGCTCTGACAATCGCGAGGACATCGTTCTCCCTTATATTTCATTCTTGTTTAGTAGCTGGATTGTTCTTTTAAAAGGACTTGTGCTCGACGTCTAGACAAGCAGACAGCGGTATTATGTTGCAGCTGAGAATTCATAAATAGCATCAGCCCTCTCAACCTGGTTATAGACAACAAATTTTCTGAAGGTAACGGGTGGATTGGTTGAAGCACAGCGAAGGCTGCAAATGAATTTAGTTTTGCACTCGGTGTATCGTGACCGTCAGAATACTTTTGCGAGTGTTTGGGGCGACAAGCGTCTTCAAGCCTTAGAACATGTCGAATATAATGAATTACTGTATGCTAGTTAATGCGCATTCGATATACTATTTTTAGATTCTTTGTTTTCTACATATTTTTGATGACCGAATCATATGACCCTGGTTTCTCTATTAGAAACTACGAGCATCCTTCAAATCATTTGATCACTAATGGAGTTCGGTGCCGTGGAATTCGCGACTATATTATAGCCGCTCCAATACCCCGCCTCGCTCACCCAGATGTGCTTAGGTATTCCTATAAAGTAGTTTGAGCGAAAGGTTATTTTCAGCTGCCGAAAGTGTCGTTGCTACAAGAGACGAAGAGACCGGCGTTCGTGTTGTATTTCTCTTCTCACCGGCGTTCGTGTTGTCTTTCTCTTCTCGTCCGTGTTCAATTGTGCGCTGGAACGATGTTTCATAATGCTAATCACAACCAACTAGTCCAGCTGTCCATACGTAACGAGAAGAAAGGTGGTTAACCGAGGGGCCCGATTTTTATTACTCATATCATAAGGAGCCATAAGCTGTGACACCAAGGACAACGTAGGGGAAATTACTTGTGCTCAATAAATGAAATAAAGAAATCATAAATTAATGGAAATGAAAGTGTATGAAAAGATTTTATTTCATTTCTTTGTTTGATTTATTAAGCATAAGTAATTTCCCCTATTTTGTCCTTGGTGTCAGTGTTTGTTGGCTTCATATGATGTTACTAATAAAAATCGGGCCCCTTGGTTAACCCCCTTTCTTCTCGTTTACTACATAACGAGGGTCTCGAATCCGGCAACATTGACGCCTTCAGGTAGCATGTGTGGGTTTATTGACCGGTTGCCTTCTCCCAAAAAGGTCACGTTCTCGTGGTACTAGTGGCAGAAAGGATTTTCTAAATCCGCCGCGAAGGCCTGTGAGTGGTGGCGCTGGCTAACACTTCTAGAGTTCTACTAGAAAACATAAATACCCAAGAAAGTGGACGGGGAAATGGCGCCGCGGTAAATCAATTCGTAGAGCATCGCACGCGAAATGCGAAGGTTGTGGGATCGTTCCCCACCTGCGGCAAGTTGTTTTTTCATCCACTTTCATTTCCATTAATTTATCGTTTGTTCATTTCATTTATTAAGCACAACTAATTTCCCCTGTCTTGTCCTTGGTGTCAGTGTTTGTTGGCTTGTTATGATGTTGCTACAAGAGGTGGTTTGCTAATCAGCTTCATAAGCGGTTATTCTTCTTGGAGCACAATGTCCTGTGTTCCTATTACGGACAATGCTTCGCAGCTATCTGTCAGTTGAGATACCCGTTTTATTATCACCTTAGCAGACGTTTCCTTCTTGTGGCCAACCATATTTAATGATTGTCGTTACGTTTTGTACAATGCACAACGCTTCTAAGTATGTTTCGACGAACTGTATTTATTTAAATATTTGCGTTGATATATGACGAAATGTGTTTTCACGTACGCAGTCATATTCTGTCACTTCTTGCATTATTGATGTTCCAGAGATTACATAATTTATGCCAGAATTAGCTTTCTGAGCAGCTGAGGAAGTTTCAGTTTTGCACATCAGGATGCTGCACATTATTCAATAATACGGAAACGTTATTTATGTGTATATGTGAATTTTTTTTAATTTCACGGTGAGGACATCCTTAACTATATTTTCTCAATTTAAACAGTTACGCAGCACAATAGAAAATGCTATCAAAGGGAAACGAATTTACAGAGTCACCATTTGCAACTTTGTTATCGCCACGTTCCTCTTCTGCCTCGATGTACTCCGCGTCGAGGAGATTTTGCAAGACGTCGTGCTTTCGGAGCTATCATGGGATTGAATAAAAAAAATTAGCATAACCTTGTTTCTTACAAGGCAACATATCACGATGAAAATTTTCGCTTGGCGCCAGTGATCTGGCTGCTTCACTCACGAAAGAATGTGAAACCTGCTTTTTCTTATATTAAAGGTGCGTACCTTGCATTTTCATTAAACGCGGTGGAATAATTGAGATCGTAGATCCAATTATTCAACAGATCGTCAGGTCACAAGTGGATTAAAGCACAGGCCACATGGCCGCCCGAAGGCACATGGGCTTCGCTGTTATTAATTCTTAGCAATGCTTTATTAAGACAGACTAACAAGGTCATTATTGAGTGCAAGTAGGAACAAACGCATCGCAAGCTATCCTTAATATCCACTAATGTTGCCATCATGCCGTCTATCAAATATTAATCTTGACGAAGTGCAGAGCCAAAATTCGGTAGGCAAAAGCGAAGCGACATGCATCGGCGCTATTACAACACCCTTGCAGAGCGCTCCTGTGGCTTCTGTTTTTTTTCCTTCCGAATATGAGCGCTGGTTTCCTCATGTTAGTTCCATTATGAGCCCAGAAAGGAATTCTGCTAGCCGCAACAGTCCATTTGTCACCTGCGAGTGGCCGTGTCGCGTAACTAGAACCTAGCTTTAAATATGTAATAATATGCCTTTGAGAAAAATGCCGACAGTATTTGGTCTATAGTCATCTTGAGTTACTCAAACTATTTGTTGAAACGGAATAACTTAGCTAATTAGTTAGATTTAAACATGCAAAATTTTTCATTTGTGCTTTAGAGCATCGGTCGGAAGCATCGGTCATCGGCGGCCTTTTGAGCTACCCCTTTCGATCACTGAATACCCAGTGACGTAGGTAGATGGGAAAACGGTTAGATATGAACATTCAAACATAGCCCCCGGAAAGAGCGTGAAGTATCCAAAGAATGCTAGGGCATTAATAGATATTATTGAAACTTTCCGACAGCACGATTCAAAAAGAGGACCTCTAACACAAAATGCCTATATAGAAAGCATTACGGAGCGGATCCATAGATAAGCAACACCACTACAATTAGCAGCGGTTATGCTTTTTCGCAGAGTCTTATTGTCTTCTGTGTTTTAAGAAACGCGTAAATTGCCTCGAAGCTTAGGTAAATCAAGGCCTATAAAGCGTAATAAACGAAGCCACAAGAACTTCTGAAGTCCATGTGCGAAACATCATTCTCTTGGTGGCTTAACTATCTAACCACCAGTGTTTCCTCTAGTTCGTATTGCAGGCAACTCTTTGGTGCAAACACACTCGTGTTTGCACCACGATAGAGAGCGCTGCTACCCAGATGCTACCAAGCGCTCAGTGAGGTTATTATTCTGGATATTTCGTGGGCTTTATTCAGAGCCCCGGAAATAAAAGAGCAGCGTGAGAGATAACGTCATGAAAACCAATTTATTAGTTGTTTCTTAGCACGCTATAGAACTTTTGAAATACGACTTGTGTACAAAAACAAATATAAAATTTTGCAGAGGTAAATGCAACCAGTGCGCTCAGTAAGAGCACTTCAAAAAAATACGTTGCGTAACTCAAGACGACTGCAAACAATATGCTGTTCGACTCATTCGTCTAATAATGTATAACACTATGATATTAAATTTTGGTTCTAGTTACCTGGTGCACACGGTACACACGAATAAGCGACATTATTCCTGCGATCTACTGCAGCAATTCCTAAGACGCAAATGGCGAAAACGTTCTAATCACCAAGGGATCACTCTTTCTCAGCTTAATCACCTTGGCTGTCTGTTTAATCAGGTCGTCAAATGAATATTCTCCAAGGACAAGTGAAAGCCAGTAGAGTGGCTTCATGAGCGCCCCAAATGAGGTTGTGCTCTCTAAAGAGAGCATAAAAAGCAGCGTTTCAGGGGGTGTTTACAAAGTTTAAAGTCGTTCTGTGAAATTTTTTACTAAACAACTCTTTTCTTTAGATCCCTGCTGCGCAATATTTAACTTATCAGCCTTGAGCGAAACTCGGTGTCTGAAGCATGTTATTGGAGGGGTGGTGCCACAGATAGAGAAAGGCAAGGGAAAGACGGGGAGTTTAACCAGAGATTTTCTCCGGTTGGCTACCCTGTACCGGGAGACGGGGAAAGGGATGCGTTATATGAGATATCCTTTTCCTGAAAGCAGGGGGAGGGGGCTGCTGAGCATGATTCTCTAGGCACCAAATTACTGTCACTTTATGGCGACAGGAGGGGTCGCTGGCGGGGCTGGCAGAAATTTGGTGTGCCCTGCCTCCTCGCGACAATTTATACTCGCCCCTGCTATAGCGTTCTTTTCGTCGAAGGTCAGCCTAATGGTTTTCGATTTTGAGAACTTTCTACTGCAGGCCGTTTCTTGCGCGATAAATATATGTTAATATGAATTTCTTCAGCAGTGTAAGTGTGCAGGTGAGTTGGCGTAACATTGTCATGGATAAAATAGCGCAAAGCACAGCACCAAGTAACACTACACAACACCTGGGTCATACATAATGAATTGAAGAAGGGCAAATATTTGTCTTGGGCAAAGTATGAACTCACGTCCGATCATATGAAAAGGTCCCTTCATGAGACCCCTAAGGGTAGCCTTGGCGATTGCCATGAGCGGATGGTTAGGCTTCCCTTGAAAGCGTTCGTCGATGCCGAACGCGCCTCGGGCTGTGTAGTCCATGGCGAGTTCCTCAAACTTGCGAAGCATGTGCACCTCTTCTCCAGTGTCCGCGTACTGCTCCAGAGACTTGATGAAGATGCTTGCATCTTCTTCAATGTGTGGCATCATCTAGAGTTTAGAACGCTTGCACTGTATGTGGTGCATTCACTACTTGTCTAGAAAGGCGCGCTTGTTTTGGCTTCGTAATAAAGATAAACGAACTTGAAGGAGATGCACCATGAGCCATTAAGACCAATGGCGTATCGTTCGTAGTCGTGCTAAGTTGCTCAGAATATTTCTTGCGGTGTGATTAGTTAAATTCCTAGCTCAGTTTACTGATGTAAAATTTTGAAAATCTGCTTTAGGGCAAACGTTTGAACAGAGAAACTTTAGGGCGTGTTCTGAAACGCGCATGTCTACCTTGTAGCGTTTTCCATTGTCTTTCGCAAAAAAGTCGGCGTCTCCACTGTAAAAAGAAGCGGTCGACCGTGACTAGGCAGGATTAGTCAGCCCATCGTTGTGGACATATAAATCTGCCATGGTCCAAAATGATAAGCGACACTTAGAGCTGAGGTTCAACAGAACGACTAAAACGAGAACACAAAGAAACAAATACCATTGAGAAGCGCTGTTTACACCGTGCTCAGAACTATTGTGCTATTTATGTTCTTTCTTTCATTGCACCAGAATGCACCTGTGTACATCCGAACGCGTACAGTCTAGCCGATGTGGTATTGATTGCATTTATGAAACTCAGACAATTTGTTTCTTCGTCTCCTTGTTTTATTCGCGCTGTTCGAACTAAGTTCCATATATGAACCAATTAGCCCTCGTCGAGACCGTACTAATGAAAAGCGAAAGGCCAGTGCTGTCAGTAGATGGAAACGTAACGATTTCGTTTCTCTTAATGCGGGAATGCGTACTTTGTTCTTTAGAAACGACGTTGATAGTGCTCCAAACAGATCGCACAAATCTGTAGGTAACTTCATTGCAAATTTCAGATTCTCCTCCACAAATCTTTATTCAAACTTTCGGTCTAAAAGACAACTCTAAAACCTTGCCTAATAAATTTGTCAAGAATTATAGCACTTAAGAAAACACTGTGAGTAAATCAGGAGGACAAATGACAGTCCCTTAAGGCCTACCATGTTTTGTTAAATCTTCGTTCAACGTATGTGAAACATCCAGTATTTATATGCACGGCACCCGACAAGGTATATATCGGTTACGGTCCCTCTCTAGCTTCTGAGACAAGGGGAGCGGAATAAGTTCAGCAGCTACCCTATAACTGAAGCCTCTATACTAACTATACCGGTATACGCTATAATCCCCTGCATGTAAATTCTGGTAGGTTTTGTTTTGTCATTTTTCGCTTTAGAAAGTCACCCCGATTGTTATTTCCATGGGTTTAATTAACCACGCTGTATACATGTTTCACTTAGCGCACACTTTTAACGCAGTGCTTTGGTGAAGCGCAGGCCAAAAGCACATCGTCAGGGACGCGCAGCAACGTGCGCTGATAACGAAAGCAACGATTACTTTGTATGGTTAGTATAATGCATGAACGGCACCTCGCACAATCTATTATAAGCCCCTTCTCCGCTTAGAAATACCTCAGGAGCACGTTAACCGTTTACTCAATTGGCTTCATCGTTCGCTCATGAAGATCGCCCTTATTTACACGATGAGTTAGAATATGGGGAATTGAGTTGAATCAACGTTTCGAAAATTGCCCCTCACTACCTTCCGCTCATCTTGAAGCTGCTCCGAATACAGATAAAGGTATCTATGAGAGAGGCATAAACCTTTCGTACGAATTGAGTACCAAAGACCTATTTGCAGGTCGGTGACATTCCGAATCCACTTACAATATTTACTCTACAAACAACTAGCCTCGGTAGCTCAGTGCCTATAGCATCACGCTGCTGAATTCGAGGTCGCAGTTTCGATCCCGACCGCACCTTCGAAACTGCCAGTGGCGGCTGCATTCCGATGGGAGCACACTTCAAAGCTTCTGGGACAGGTCAACACTTAACCCATAAAAATTAATATTTCTAGGATTTTACGTGCCAAATTGCGATCTGATTATAACACATGCCATAGGGGAGGACTCCGCATTATTTTTGCGACCACCTGGTCGAAAAAATACAATCTGCGGTACATGAGTGTTTTTGCACTTTCTCCCAGAACAATGCAGCTGCCGCTGACGGGTTTGTACCCGTGATCTCGCGCTCAGCAGCGCAATGCCATAGCCTCAGAGCTATCAAAGTTTTACGAAATTCCAATGAAAATTTCACTTACCAGAGATGGCTCTTAAGTGTTGATGTTTTAGATGGATCTGACAGTGTAAAATAACGTAACATGTCTGTTTGTCAAAACACCTCAGTATACCTAGCGAAAACGGTTACAGAAAAACTCGACGGGGCACCTGCTTCAGCTTGCTGCCACTGAAGCACTGAGCAACACATGACCGGATACTTTTCCAGGGCAGGCCGCAGGCGTGCAAGATGGACTTCTTCAACACAGGGTGATTTTGATCGGTCACCATTGTGATCTAGAAAAACGAGAACATTCGTTGCACCTCTGTAAGTGTCGAAGGAAACGTTTTATCTGAACGCATTACCCAACCCGGGCATCATCTATGACTACCACTCGCCGCTGGCGCACTATGGCTGATTAGGTATCATCAGCTTGTTAACTAGCAGTCACAAAGCGCCCCGGTCAGCCTGGAAGGAGCCTTCCTAGTCATCTCCATCATCATCGTCGTCCTAGTCGTCGTCATAGTCGTCATCCTTATCAGCCTATCTTCCTCCACTGCAAGACGAACACTCATGCACCTATCTCGAATTGCGCCTGTCTTGCGCCAGCTGACCCCCATCTCAGGCCAGCAAACTTGCCAATTTTGTCAGACCATCTGTTCTCTGCCGTCCTCGACTGCAGTTTCTTTCTCACGGTACACGTTTCGTAACTTTTCGTAACTGTTCCTGCCTGTATCTGTTACTGTAAAACATAACTTACACATACCGTTATGGCATATGATTTTCAAGGCAAGAGGCTATGTAAAGAAGTCAAATCATATCGGTTCATGACCGCTAAGGAACCAGACGTTAACAGTGACTGCGGAAGTGGTTCCAGCTTTTAATCGTTCATATGGAGTCCCCTCACTCAAAATTTAAATTGTTATGCCACTCGCCCATGTCGAGGACATTGTTTATGGGAAGAGGCATGTTTTCAGTTCTCTTTGAACCGGCTGTACTGAAGGTGAACAGCATGTTTTTAAATATTTACCTTGAAGTCACGCCAGCTCGTCATTCCCACATAAAATAAATACGTGGAAGCATGTCACATGAGTACACCAGTCCATTCTATGATGCAGCTGTACAGGGTACTGTTTCTCGGGCTCCTACGTTGCAGTGTACCAGTGTTGTCAAATGCATGCAAGACGAACTTTCGCGCTTTGGAGAGCATTCAAGGTCAAGCCCTACGCACGTGTTTAGGGCTGCCTCGGTGTACCTCAACAGCAGCAACAATTGCCATCGCGGGAGACCATATGATCCAGACACATGTAGCTGTCGACTCCCTCAGAGCGCACATTCGCGTTCTGTCAAGGATCCCCGGCCATCGTCTGGCCTCCCTACCAGCCGAGAGACCTCAAGCGACCTTTTCAAGAGTTATCAGGGCTCATCAATAGTGCATACCGGCATCTTTTACACCAGCGGCGAAGCCTTCATCTCCCCTGTGATGCCTGCGACAGCCTCAAGTGAATTTTGCTTTTCCTGGAATTACAAAAAAGTCTAATCATGCATAGCCGGCTCTGAAGAATCTTACGCTACTATTACTGCCCCAGACGTATCATGACCACATACATTTATATACCGACGGTTCGACCTCACCTACCAGCTCAACTGCCGAATTCGTCGTTCCAGTTAAGCAGGTTACCGTTAGATTCAAATTGTCACACATGGCTACATCTACGTCGGCAGAACTTGCAACTCTCGATGCGGCTATGACGTACGTGACCGAAGAGCCAACAGAGAAATGAGTCGTATTTTGTGATTCTAAGGCAGCTATTCACAGTATCAAGTCTGCATTACATCAAACAACTTATGAGCAGATGACATCTGACATCAGGGAAGTGCACCACCATGCTCTGGAAAGAGGACACAACATTATATTTCAATGGATTCCTGCTCACTGTGACATCGTCGGCAACAAGCTAGCTGACAAGGCTGCCCGTTCTGGCCTCGAAGGTACCTGGACGTGCCCAATACCTTTGGCGAGGTCGGACGCTGCCAGGGAACTCGCCTACTTGCACGCAAAAAGTCACAAGATCTCTGGATGTCAAGTGCCTTCAATTGCAGATTACGTAAACTGGACCCCACGCTACGGCTAAAACTGCCAACTAGCCTTTCCCGCGGCGAAAAAACCTTGCTGTGCCGCTTATGGCTGGGAGTGGCGTTTACGAACGTTTGGGAATGGCCGAGAGCCCGATGTGCAACTCTTGTGGGTGTGAGGAAACCATCGAGCACATACTGTGTGCCTGCCCTCGCTAAGACGTACAACGCCTCTCTTTGCGGGCAACTTTACACCGACTGGACTAAAGACTGTTCACCGAATCAAAGGTACTTGGAACGTGGCCACACCTGTCACTTGAAGTGACAGGTGTGGCCACACCTGTACTTGAAGTGAACCTGCTTAAGAGACCGTTTATAGTGTCCCTGTGTATAGTGCCCCTCCCACACGCACTCATTGCTTACTCTCTCCCTTTGGCCTCTTTTTATTCCTCTTCCCCCACCCCCAGTGTAGGGTAGCAAACTGAGTGCTCTTCTGGTTGACCTCCCTGCCTTTCCTGCCCTCTCTCTCTCTCTCTCTCTCTCTCTCTCTCAGCACATGCACAACGTCATCAATACACCTAGGGAAAGCATGAGATTAAAAGGAGAGAAGTTAACCAGACCCTGGTCTCCGGCTCCAGTATCAATCGATCCAAATTAACGTACTGCAGTCAACATGCGTACTAGTAGGCTTTATGCGGCATAACCGCAATGCACCGTCACGCGCAGTATTAGTTGCAACAAGGTGCCCGAGGTCGAAGACACCACAGGACTGCACGAAGGCGCTCACACACAAAGAAAAATTACTTAATAAATACCAGTAATCATATTGTATCTCCAAGATCTCCAATGTTGTGTATGTTGGCGCTTGCGAGCAGTCTTTTGACTTGTGATAACACCTTGTAGCCCAACTGGATGAGGACAGATAACATTTTGACACACACACAGTGTTGTGCATGCGTGTATCAAATTGTTCTCTGTTCCCGTCCAGTCAAGCTGCACTGCGTTACCATGAATTTCAATGAACATCCTAACAACGTGATTTAGTTTGGGACCCCTTCATTCACGGGCACCGTATCGCAGTTGATATTGAACGCGACTGTACAATGTACAAGACAAACAATTTGGTACACGAAGAAAAGCAAGCTGACAAAGAAACAAAAAAAATAACTACGATAACGAAAGGGTTTGTATTGTATGTCTAGATTTTGCTTTACAGTAAATAAGATCTAGTTTTCAAAATACTTCGGCACCATTCAAGTTGGTGCCATTTTAACCATATTAAATTGCAAAATGAAATATCGTGTGTATTCACCGACGTGGCACCTCGGCAATAGCGCAGCAGCCAGACATTAGGAAAAGCATCATTACAAAATACTCACGCCCCGATCAACGAAGTTCTGGAAGTTGCGAACAAAGACGTGCTCTACGAAGTTTAGGTCCCTGGTCACAACAAAAGGAGCGTCACCATTGTAGAACCTGCATAGTGAAATCGCATTTGTGTCAAGTCACATTGAGGTGCGTAGCTGCTTCACTACGAGTGTAGTGAAGCTGCCTCGAGCCTAGCATGAGAACAGTTAGATGGTCGAGGATATTTTCTGGAAAAACTTACCCATATGTATCACCGTACTGGTCAAGCCATTTTCCTATCACCTTGTAAGTCTCCTGTTGGAATATCGGTCAAATAATGCATGAGACAGCTGCTGAAGAAACAACGCATACACTCTAAAAGCAGCTTCTGCTGGCAACTCGTTAATGTTCGTACCATTGTCAACATCTTTTACTTGTGGCGAATAAAAAAACGCTATTACGGCCATATGCGATCAACTCGAAGGCGTCTTCGGATAGCGTTTACTCTGCTTGTGCCGAACCGGCTAAAATATTATTAGAGTTCTAATAATAAAAATAATAATAAGAGTTCTAACTATCACATCTATTTCAGAACGTTGCCAAAATTCATAGTATCAGCTCCAGCTTTCTTCTGGTATATATTTCTTATTCTAGTACAATTTCTTGGCATGATTGCTTGGTAGATTGTTGATCAGTGCTTCTAAAAAGTATATTTTCGTGCTAAATAAACCGGTTTTTTACTCTCCAATAGAATAAAAACAAAGCCGCGATTGTTCGTGCTTGTTTTTCGCTATTGGTGAGGCATTGCTCGTTGGTTGATTGCTGTGCTCATTCAATTTAATGCAACTCTTTCTTGTGTATAAGGTGTAGCGGGGACGCTGAGGGTCGAAAAAAATTCCGGAACGCCTGCAACGTCCCTCTAACGCACTTGTTCATTTTTTTTCTGTTTCTTCTAAATGTAAAAGCTGTTGAACCTTGATGATAAGCGTCTTGGGAACCATTTGGACCTGATAAAAACTTGAATGGTAATGCGCTGAAATTGCCGCAGCACGTTCCTTGTCAAACGACTTAAATCTAGGCCTAAAGAGAATTATTGAATGGACGCCGACTAAACACTCGTTAATCTTACCATTGAGTGGTACTCCCGGATATTTCCCCAGATTAGGCTGGGCTTCGGTCCTGGGATACCAATTCTCTCGAAGTAAGAGAAATGCCACCTGCGCCTTCTAGAAATAGAAAGAAAGACAACTTAAGTACAGATCCTCTTCCTGAAGTCATCGATAATTACACGCCGATCACTGGTAAAAGACGACAGTGAATTTATCTTGGATTGGCTAAAGGGCTTCGAAGAGGACACTACAAATGATCGGGGGATCAATATCTGCCAGCAGTCGTCCGCTATTCTTGAAAAACTCGACACAGAGAGCAAACCAAATCACATCGAATACAATTAGGTGCCTAGCCTTGTAGATAAAACTATGAGGTTTTAGCTTCGAAAGTTCGAAAATTATGATTAAAGAAATTTTATTTAAAATATACATTGATTTCTACTTAATCTTGTTAATGTGTTTCTTTGTTTCTTTGTTGCCCAATGATCGTTACTCAAATACAGCTAACATTGCTTGCATATACCTTACTTGAGGCTTTTTCTCATTGGTCACGGCTATTCCCTGCTTTCTTTTGTGAGCATGCTTACTTTTCTATCATTCACATATCTTTTTATAACAAACTTAGCGTAGATTACATATGTAATAGTTTGAAATACAATTAAATTATATATTATTGCTGCCGCATCTGTATGCTGCACATACGGATACTGCTTGCGCCTGCATACCGAAATATTGCTTTCGGAGATAACACTTCCGTCAGTCACCAGCTCAACATTTTCCTTCAACTTCTCATCCATCGTGTATACTAAAGAATAATTAGAGAGGGGGGCGGGGGGGGGATCATGTAGCACTGACTTTGATCTAAGCGTTTATTGACGTAAACATTTTTACTTATATACATATTCCGCCGCAGATGCGCCAGCCATTAACAATTCATTTTCTCCAAAATTTTTCTCTCTAAAGTTATTTTTGTCATAGCACGATAGTTTTGATGTCAGTTCAGCTTCAGTTCTCTCTCCGATTACCTGGTTGCGTTTCTTCCCGAAATTTAAGTTATCAAAAAAAATAAGGAAACGAATCGTCGACAGTCGCAAATGTTTCAGTAAATCTCAAGAAAGCCTCCATTCTTCTTGACGACGTTGTTTCTATGTTCCCTAAGTTGATCGCTTTAGAATTTATCTGTGTTTACTTTTAATTCGAATTTAGTGTGCGTACCTACGTGCAAAAAAAGAAGGAAAAAGAGATAACTATGACGATGATGGTGACCTCGAAGCGCTGGTATCAGGCTCGACTTGTTGGCCGGCCTTGACTTTCTTTTAGCTAATGGGCTGTCATATGATTCTTGTTCGCGTCCCCGCATTCGCTTTTCAAACCAATATATTGTTGCGCTCTCTTTATATGAGCCAGGGGAACGACAGTATTCTTTTCCCTCTCCTTTATACTTTTGATAAATAAGTTTGTGGAGAGGTTCTCGTCAAGGTTAATGCCTGCGACACGTTCAAGATCACAGGAACGTACGTAAAAAAGGCTTGCACATCGCGTTTACAAGCGCAGAGTATTTGCGGTTGTCCAAGTGTATGCGTGACTTGTAGTAGCAATTATATATATATATATATATATATATATATATATCAGTGCCACGACCACGCAACAGCGCACAGGTGTATGTGCTTCTCCCTATTACTTAGTTGACACGTTCTGTTTACTTCCTCCAGCCTAATACGGCGTATTAGGCTTCTTAACGGAACCCATGACTAGCCGTTAACGTGGCCAAAATTGTAGGCGTAAAGCACGTCATCACCCCTCCAACTGAGAGCATAAACCATGAACTACTTCGCATGGCGTTCATTCATTCTTTTTTTCGGGGTTACAAAGTTACAAAATTGGATCCTTAAAGCCTTACTAACATGGTAAATCATCATTTTTTCATCATAGCATTACTACCCACTTCGGCTGCTATGGCGAAAGCTGATAGTTTACATCTTTTAATATGTTTAGTTTGAATCTAAATTGGAATCACGCGATGGAACTGGGGAAGAAAACAAACACAACACGGCTAGCACCATCGTTATCATACTCATAATAATTATCATCATCATTCTATTTTATCTCCACTGCAAAACGTAAGCCCCTCCCTGCGAACTCCAATTACCCTTGTCCTGCGCCAACCGATTCCTACTAGGCCTTACTCCCAATAGAACTTTATTTGAAGAAGCACCAGCAAATTATAATGTGTCGAAAAAATAACAAAAACCATCTACATTGACAGGCATATGCAAAGGGCCCACTGCTTCAGCTTACATTCAAGATGAGCCAACTCGCCGAAATCATCTTTTGCTTAAGCTTCTCTCACTTTTGCGTTCTAACGCTCCTGTTATGCCGCAGTACCGCCTTCGAGCCCCTCGTACCGCGAGATCCCGTATCCCACTCATACACAGAGCGTGAATGTACTGCGTATTTACATGCGCCGTTTCGCTTAACAATAACAAACACTGAATACGGCGCCTAAATTTTAATTCTAGCCCGCTCTACATCAGACCGTTCCTGCTAGGCAGTCATACCCGCCCGCTCTCCCTCAACTCACATGAGAAGCGCTGCCAGTAGCACAGCCGAGAGGAACAGCAGTGCGCCCGTGACGAACATATTGAAGCATGCGAGCGCAAAAGCAACGCTCCGCGGTCAGCGCCTTTTATAGGCGCCGTGCACGCCGACGGACGCGCCACTGGTGGCGGCCTTGCGCAGAACAAACGGGAGAGGAGCCTGGCGCGCGCCGTAGTTTGATGTGTCGTTGATCGTGCTTCTCTGTCTTATTCACGTTTTCAGAGCAAGATAGGCAACACCATTCGCACGTGTGGGGTGGCCACAGCTTCAGGGAATGTCGCAGAAGAATTGTTGCAGGGTGGGGGGCTCAAATACCGGTGAAAACTTGCCGGAGATGCGGTTCTAATCATTCGCGGCAAAGCCTCATCAGCGGGAGCAACGGTAGCAAAAATGTATCGTAGCTTCGATAGGAAATTTCTTGTTCTAATCATTTCCTTTGTCTCGTCGGTGTTTTTTTCCACTCGATCATAGTTAGACGCGTGAGCAACGAAGTTCGTCTGCAGTGCAGCATGAGGCTTAAAGGCATTTCGCTAAAGTTCGGAATGCGGTTTGCCGCTTATATTGTTTTCCGCTTCCTTACCGCGTTGCGCTAGCTAGGCAGCACGACTGCATGAGTGCATTGCGTTGTATGTTAAAGCTACTGAAGTTTGCAAAAGCTAAAATTGTTGGTCTCATGTGGCGCGGTGAATCCTCGCACCAGCTGTCGCGCACTTCATGTTTTTACATCTATATTATGCGTGGCTTTGCACATGTTTAACTGTTGCTAGTTGCTCCATGCATAACTCTTGTCGATTCTTTTGAGCTGCGAAGTTTTCACCCTGCCTTGTTTGTAAAGGGTATAAATCATGCTGTGTCTTATCGGAATGATACCAAAGAAGTGCTTCTTTAACAGCTTTATTCTTTTCGCCCGAGGGCATCTTAGATATTGTTTGCGTTTTTGGAAATGTGTTTAGAAAATAGGTAGTTCGGGGGGAGAATTGCTAATAGCTGCTGCATATGGTATTTTTGTTCAATTTCCCGCTGAAAAGTTCGCGTCCTGTTTGGGAAGTCATCACACCTCGATGTTGCCTGAGCAAACTTAACACGCCGAGTGATTTGTTTCACAACGTAGTCCCTTCTTGCATGTGAGTTTTGGGCTCAACTGAATTTTTTCTTATACTTACGCTGCAGACGACTAAACCGGGCCTTGTCGCCAGCGCTCATCTACTTTGACTGGCGCTGCTCTGCCTTTAAATATATCATGTGGCACCTCTCTCTAGTAATATAAAGAAGTACTGAAAAGTTAGTCAGTCTTTAGCTTTGTACGTTTCCAAGCAGCTTCCTTGGGGAACTTAAAATTGCACAAACTCCAGCGGGAACGGTAGTTCATCGGCGTATGCAGGAGAATTGCATCGGCGGTACAGGACTAAGACGCGCTTTTATTAACCCGTCTGTTTGGTGACTTCGTTGGCTAGTGTACGCATTTCCATCAATAAATTGGCAATTACTCTTCTTGAGGCGACTTCGACTGCACTTATTCGGCGATGTCACATGTATTCATCGGCAGAAAAATTACAATGGCATATGCGGAGATGGCACCGTGCGGATTTGTTTGATATAAGTCTGCACTAACCACGGGTGCTTATTATTCAGGTACAGAAGCAGCATTGCGGCAAGGGTAGAATAAAAAAAACCATCGAGAGATCGCATCACTCAAAAAAGTTTATCGGCTAGTGAACATGAGCTCCACGTCATATAAATGGGGTTCATGGCGTTTGTCTGCGGGACACACCTTGCACGTATGTGGACCATGTTGTCCCAAACACCGGTAACATCGTGTTCATACCCGCTCGCACAGAGGTCCGCATCTTCCCTACAGCTGTCACCGCAGAAGAAGCAGCCTGGCACCCGAACAAAGGAGAAATTGCAGCCGCGAACTTCAGCCATACTTGCTGCAAAGGGTTGTCGTCTGCTACTGCTCCCGCGTGTACTGTTGGAAGCGTCCGCTAGGTGGCTTTCAGTGGCGCCTCTATAGGTGGTGCACGAGGCGTATAGCCTCCGGTGGCGAGAGGAAAACCTGAGCGAGGAGGTCACTTTTTTCCCGCTCTGCAGTGCGCCACCTCTCCTTAAAGGGACACTAAAGGTTACCAGAAAGTCAAGCTAAAGTGATAAAGCAATGCTCTAGAACTTCTAAGGCGTCAATATAATCGCGAATAGAGCTTTAGTAACCGAGAAATTGGGGTAAATGCACGACACGATTTGAGACCACCCAGCTACATTCCGCTACTAGCCCGATGACGAAAGCACTCCTCATCATAATTTCTGTCACTAGTACTCAATTAGTCGTATTAAAAAGATCATTTCATTAGATTACAAAACGGAAGAAAATACTACTTGTCTACTTCTATTCGATTCTAAGAAAAAAATGACATTTTGACGTTACCCTTGGGTGATCGTATGGGTGATCGAAAGGTTTCGTTTTCGCTCGAATCTGCGCACTCGACTTTGCCCCGCGCGCGCTTTGGAGTTTCAGTTGTTTCTTTATCGCGTCTTGCTCGGTGGTCCTGCTGGCTCGCGAAACTTGCATTTGGAACAAGCAGCGAGAATTTCACGTCCATGTGATGTCGTGGGATGTGCGAACGGTCCGTGGAACTTGGCCAAGGGCAGTTGCAGCGGCAAATCCAACGTTACTTATCACAGTGTGCAAACAAGTGAACGTCTCCGTTCGAAGTGGTTAAGTGCCGTACCTCTGGCACAGCGCGCTGGCAAAGAGCCGAAAAATCACGTAGTGTGCTCGCTGCACTTTCGTCCAGAGGATTACGAGTTCAACGCCGACTTCCTGAAGTCGCGTGAAGTGCCTTTCAAAGCAGGCCGTCGTCGTATAGTAGTACGCAACAACGCCGGCAGCGCGAGCCCTCAACAGCAGGTCACGTTGATCAGTATTTAAATCGCTGAACTCGAGCCCAGCATCGCGAGCTAATGTCTCGTCAGGGTCATCCATTGCAACAAGCGTCGAAGTTGGCGTCATAAAATAAAGAACCAGCTTATCGTCGTGCGCTTTCACCTCCGCTAACCAACTTAGTTCCGCTTTTGCGCTGCTGTTGGCTCTGTCCTGGCTCTGTTTCTGGCCGCGCGTTTGCGTTTTGCGCAGAAAAGCCGTAGCGCCGTCTGCGGGAGCCGTTTTACTCACCGACGGCGCAACGTCACTATGAGACCATGACGTCAATACTCCTCGATCGGGGGGCGGGTGATTTGAACTGCGCTAGAGGTGCGCGGACGCTTCAGAACGCATTTTCTCTTAAAATAAGTCTCTTCTTCGCACGAGACACGCGTTTCGAGGTTTCTGTGATGGTATTTAAACAGTACACGTTGACTTAATATTAACCTTTAGTGTCCCTTTAACTGACACGTCGCGGCGATGAACAATATTCGATATGTGCGCACTGCAGCGAAGGTAACGTTGCTGTTCTGGCAGGTTCTGGCAGGTTCTGGCACTACGGTGCCCCTGGATGCCACTCTTCTCACAGGGTGGTGACTCGTCTGCGCCACCATATTGTGTAGGCACACGTAGATCCTCGCGCTAATGATGGACAGCGGGAATTCAGGCTCTGCGCTCTCTGACAGCGTAAAACGTTATTCAGCGTTTGTACAATTGCGTGCATTGCATTTATTTACATTTCACCTTTAAAACACAGGTTTAACGCTCACTTTAAAGCAATACTAGAATTACTTTCGAGCCCAGCTGATAACTAATCCTTTTTTGCCGCGCTTACGCTTATGGTAAGATTTTTTTTCGAACACAGAGTTTACGGATACGGTGTACTCCAAAGCTTTTCGAGGTTCTCCTTCAAAAATGCGGACGCAAATTTTGACCCTAATGCTTAATGCTTAAGCTATGCCATGCTGTGAATTTTCCGGTGTTGTTTAAAAATCGCCTGTAGCAGATAGTGTAATTCCAGTCATTGAGGTGGATCACTCAGATAGGCGGGCATTACTTGCACGAGAAACCAAAACACAGATTCAATAATTTCCTAATGGACTACTTAAAATCTTAATTACATTAAAGGCACGTAAGCTGGGCTCGAAAGTCATTCTAGTATTGCTTTAGAGTGAGCGTTCAACCTGTGTTTTAAAGGTGAAATGTAAATAAATGCAACGCACGTAATTGTACAAACGCTGAATAACGTTTTACGCTGTCAGAGAGCGCAGAGCCGGAATTCCCGCTGTCCATCATTAGCGCGAGGATCTACGTGTGCCTACACAATATGGTGGCACAAACGAATTGTATCGGGTTGACAACTTGGGCCACTTGTCGACGTAGATGGTATGAAGATGACGGCATGACGAATGTCGGATGACGAAGCTGGAATGACTACAGTGAAACAACCACGATGGAATTATGACCACGAGCTGGTGGTCCAAGGTGGTAGTCAACTTGGGCCATTTTATCGGCTAAGAGGATAGGTATTGCAACAGGAGCGAAAGTTGGGCGAGTTGGGCAGCGCGTAAGGACAACAATAGATATGTGGTCTGTGTAGACACGATACATAGACCACATATTCCTTTGGTTTTAAATTCGTAAGCATTCCTACGCCGATGCACAGAGGAAACCTGTCCGTCCGTTCGCCTGTCACGCTGGACGAATCTTTATAAAGAAATCAATGTGTAAAAAAGTTAATTTGAAAGGAAACACGTTGGCCGTGGTGAATTTCACACCTACGAACCCAGGCGCTCAGAATCCAAGTGTCTGGCACATTTGGCTCAACACACACGCTTGCAGATGCTGAATATTTCTAAACCATATGAATTTGTTGTAACGGGGGGTACAAAACAAATCTCAAAGGAGAACGTTTTCAATGGAGACTTTGTATAAAGATTTAGTGGCAGTGGAATAGAAGCCATCTCTAGGACCACATGTAGAGCAGTCTTGGAGCATTGTATGCATCCGGGAAATTCCGACTTTGCGAAAATTTCATGCCAAACATGCCACATCCCCAATGCGTTGAAGTGGTCGGCGGATGCGCGTTCCGTTGGGGCACTCTATTGGGGCATTCTATCACCAGTCGACATGCCACCGATCTCTGAGGTCTCAAAGATCGGATGAGGGCGCAACACACACAGATAAGCAGTCAATCAGTTGATAAGGATGATAGGGAGGAATGAGTTATATGGGTCTCTGCACGGCTGACAATGGTTCGACACGGTTATATAGTGCTAAAGTGTCAAAAGGGCTTACAATTAAAGGAGCAATTCTTATAAGGTCGGTAAGGACCAATAAAGGTTGCTAAAGGTTGGATTGAGTTCGATAAGCATGATAACAAACGATAAAGATTGATAAGGGTCAGCTCTGGTCTGATCAGGTTGATAACGACCGATAAGAGTTTGTACGGGTCAGCTCAAGTTTCATAAAATTGATAATGACACCGGACTGCGCGCAGATGTGCAAGTAGCACAATGGAAGGGAAGCCAGAACGCGACACACTCGTGTTCCGCTCGAACGACCAATTAAAGCATGTCCGCTGGCGAGTGATTGACTTCTTCGTATCGTTGACGAGTTTGCAGCCATGTTTTCATACTAATCCCATGGAAAAAAACGTTGTCCGCATCGACGACATTATGCATTTACACCACTGACACTGTTTATGGCTAGAGAAGAGGGTGAGGCGTTCGCTACAGGGACGATGCAACCAAACCAACCGAATGACTTGATCGCTTCTACCACTCTCTTCCTTTCCGGTACCCTTTGGTCTATTCTCTAGCTGTGCACTGATTCGTCTCGATTATCCTTCCTCTCTTCCTAACTAGTTTCTATGATAATCACGGACGCTGACCGTTCTTGGTCCATGTAATGTTATCGTAATAAAAGTGCTGTACTATTTTTTTAAGCACGCTCGGGTTTGTGTGCATTTTTCCAACAATCTTAGCACTCGGCCTTTCATCTGCACCAAAAAAAATGTGATGGTGGAATTTTGTATCACTACACATTTAGGTTGGATGCACGCCATTATCGCGCACAATTTTAGCGCCACGCATAGCATTAATAAAACGTTTGTGCACTATTATTTAATTATAACATGCCGTTTGACAACTCCTGCAGTCAATAAAGAATATAGAACAAACACTCAAGAATGTTTATTAGAGAACCTGTTTATGCATATGGCAAAGCCAAACAAGTAGGGATGACGAGGGACAGAAAGGAACAACCCCACAAATCAATCAATGCTTATAACACTATGTAATATGCCCACTCAGAGAATGAGTTGTCTCAGCGTTCATTCGCCAAACTGTGTAGAACAATCCAGGGCCCTCTTGCGGGCGTCGATACCATCGCATATTGGCCCAGCTCCATGGTTCCCTAAAAGGTTGCAGAATAGGTATAAAATACCATTTTATTTAAACAGTACAAACAAAAGAAAAAAGCAACACCTCAGCTAGGGCTCCGAATTAAGTCTAACGAGCTTGCGCGTTCGAAAGCTCTCCTAAATCGTATGCGCTCGTTTTCGCATTCCGCCGCTATCGGGATGCACTAGCCCGCCACAGGGAATCGAAAGACATGACTTCATACTCAGCAGCAGCTTTCTTTAACGGTTGTTAAGCATTTTCATCAATGTTCCGCTCCTTACGGATACAGTCTTCTTGAAAGCGAATGATAAGGAGCTGCAAGAACCCTACAAAAGAATGCATCGGCAAACTGCGAATGCTTCATTGAGTCAACATCGCTAAACAGTATTTGTGTCATGCTACCTTTGCACTGTACTACTCAAGAGGTGCCAGTCTTTCTGAGGTTATTACATTTGTGACAGCAGTAGAGGTTTAACTGTCATTGTAATAACTGTAATTGATTTTCTTATATGCTGTTAACAATGTTTTATGATGTGCGCGAGCAATGTACGTAGTGAAGCTTATCCGATGTTTTGATCGCTCCCGCATATTCTTCATCTGTAACCCTGTTTTATGGGCTACAGATGAAGATATTCAGTGCGACTGTCTTCGCGCACCGGTCCTCTCTCAGGTCAGGTTACGCACCTGCGGCAAGACCTTCGATTCCTCCATGGTGTATGAGCCGTACTCAAGTAAACTTTACAATCCCAGGAGTTCAGAAAAAGTCGGACTAGCCGTCATCAGCACTCAAGCAACTAACTTTACCTCTCTTGTACGAGAAATACAGCGACTGCACACACGTCTATACTGATGGATCAACTACATCAACCAGTTCCGGTGGCACTGTAACTATACCAGCAATGAGAATAACACAGCGGTTCAAGACTTCTCACGTGACTACATCTACAGCTGCAGAACTCGCGGCTCTCCGCTAAGCGCTTCATGTGATAAATGCCGAAAGTCCTCGAAAATGGCCTGTCTTCTGCGATTCAAGACCGGCCTTTCAATGTGTGCAGTCATTTCTCCGACATGGAACTCGCGATCAGCTCACGTGCGAAATCGTATGACTTGCCCATCACTTGAGAGAAAACGGCCATGATATCTCTTTTCAATGGATACCATGTCATTGCGGTATCAATGGAAATGATGATGCAGATAAGGCAGCTTGAACGTCAAACGAAGAAGACCGCTGCGTCCCTATTCCTCTCTCAAGCACAGACAGTGCGAGACAACTTCGCATTCTAGCACGCACGCTCTCCTTAGCAGAGTGGAATACCGCACATGCAAGGCGCACAAGACTGTACAGAATAAACCCGCCACTTCAACTCAGACCCCCGGCCGGACTGCACAGATGTGAAACGTCTCTTCTGTGTTGCTGTTGCCTTCATGAATGTCTCCTCAGTACTGATTGGAATGGCTGATAGTCCTGCATGTGACGTTTGCGTATGCGAGGAGAACATTGACCACTTATTGTGCCATTGTCCTCAATTTCAAGCATACAGACAAGATTTGTCCAACACATTGGAGAAATGAAGTGATCGTCCTCTGAGTGAACAGGCACTACCAGAGCACCGTTCCCACCGATCATCAGCTCAGTGGAGGCACTTTTGTGCTTTCTGAGAACGTCTCGTTTGCGCAAGCGGCTTTAACTGGAGTACTGTCCGTGCAGTGCTCTACACCTTCTCTTCCTTCTCTCTCTTCCCCTTCTCCCTGCCCCCAGCGTAGGGTAGCCAACCGGACTCTTGACTGGTTAACTTCCCTGCCTTTCTATATTCCTCTCTCTCTGTTTTGTGACGATGATTTCTACTCATCTTTGTGGTATTCACATGCACAACTCTCTTGCAATGATTCCCCCATTACTCAGTGCTCCTCATTGGGCCTTTAAGTTATATTGAAATAAATAAGTAACTAAATAAACAAGTCAATAAATAACGACCGCATTCTGCCGTTTGTGTTTAGCTGCTTTTTGCGAGGCCAAGGGAACAGCACACGCAGCAAACGTACAATAGTTAAACAACTCGGGATGGCGCATTCCTAAGCTGAGCCATGCTCAGCTTAGGAATGCTCAGGAGCATGCTCAGCTAAGCTGAGCATGCTCAGTCACTAGAATGTACAAGTATAGATGCTATGTATTGGTTTTCCGCTGAACCTCGACTCTGTATCGAAAACTACAAACGCACATTTCCATAAGAACCCTTGACTGAGATAATAAAAGTAAGGTGAAGCAGTGCGGCTGGCAGACTCATTCTTCGTAGTGCAGTGTGAAATGATCGTCACCTTCTGAGAGGGGCCTAGTTCCATGCGGTACTTCTGGACCAGCTTGGCCACAGTGTACCTGACCTTTAGCAATGCCAGCCTCATTCCAACGCAGTTGCGAGGCCCGACACCAAAGGGCATGAGTGCTGCTTTCGTGAAGGAGGCCTCACTTCCTGGGGAAAACCTGCGCGGTATGAAAAGAACATGTGCGCGATGAAGCCGCAAAGTTACATTTACTAACTTATATATTTACTTACTGACTAAACATTTACTTACTAATACCCTTTACTAACGTCCCTTTGTTTGTTTGTTTGTTTTCGTTCTGCTTCTTCCTTTCTTTTTTTTTCAGTATGTCTCGGACAGTTGGCATCATGAGTGGTGCCCGCTACTCATTTCCGTTTGGCAAAAATATCTAGAAACATAGGCCGGCTTCAAGAAGCTATCAACAAAATTGAAGGAAAAGAAAAGGTCGTGGAAGACGTAAAGTAAGGTTATCTGAACAGTCTTGGATCTATCATAGTGGCGGTGTACTATAGGACTTGTTCTTGTACGTTTTGGTTATAGTCGACATAAGGCATTTTAGCGTTTTCAAGTGTTAACCACCGCTTCAATACGTTACTAAGTATACCAAGGAGAAGGGGTGATAGGTGGGGACGGGAAATGTTGGAAGCTTATCATATTATGAAAAAAAAGGCACGGAGTGTATTAGTGACAGATCAGTGTATCTCTTAGGTAGTGAATTCTAGTTTTCTGACACGATGACCTAAACGCTGCACGCATCCGCATTTGGTTATCTTCTTGCATCGTTCTGTCTTCAGAATAAATCAGTTGATGTCAGCACTCGACCCCGTCCACGGTCTTCGTCTTATCCTCATTCTTAGTCCTTTTGTTTCTTTCATTGCGCTAACATACCTAATACCGGCGCTGTATTAGGTGGATGTGGAATTTTCATTCCGGTGCAAGCCATCTTTGTACCTTAATGTAGTGCCTGAGTGTAGAGTGAAAATAAGAACGAGGTAATTGGTCTAGGACGTTTCTTGTTCTTAGCTCAGTTTTATGACGTATTGTATCTGCACTTTCTTAAAGGTAGTTTGAAGCTGTCTCTGACATTAAACACCACTTGCAATTTTAAGTTCGTAGCACAGTAAACTAAACTGCACGTATTAGTAGTCGCGCGAGCAGTTATATTCTCAACATTATTCTCAAGTTTTCCTCATTAAGCTGTTTCAATTTCCACATTCTACTATTGCTATATTAGGAACCTAACAAATTAGCTACGCCGTTGTTGTTCGGGAGAAAGCGTGCTTGTGAAAGGAATGCACTTGGAATCTTTAGTATTATTTTCACTGCCACTTTCAACAAGGCACAAAGCTGAGTGCTTCAGCTATCCTACATTGTTGTAGCTATCCTACCAGACAGGACTTACTCATTTTATTCACTCACATTCACTCGCAATTCCAGTCGTGGATGCGCCATCGCTAAAAACAGATCACTGTTGCTTACTTTCTCTATAAGGCCGTTTATGGCCTGTATTTGGCGCTGTACCTTCTGCGCGGCACACATCCTAATCAGTCAATAATCATTCAATTTATAAACCTAAAAAAATAATTGTTCTGAGAAAAACGCTGCAAGGTCATTTCGGGCTTAAAGTTACAAAAACAGTTTGACCTGATCAGAAACGCCTCATATGGCTGTAGGAAACATCTGTGTGACACAGAAGAAGCTGTTGTTCTGGCTTCTTTAAGAGTCCGTTTTAATTATGACCAGCATTGGCGGCAGTCCACGTTGACAGCTAAGAAAACAGCTTCGACACTAAGTAATGGGACGTATCTGGAAAACGTCTCTGCGACCTGGCTCCAGCTAGCGCTTACATCTAAAACCGAAGAAATAGATATATCATAGCTGTATTTGATGGTCTTGCTTCTGCGAACCTGCGGGAAACACAACGTGCCTTACAATAAGTGCATAGGGAAGCCTGACGAAGTTTTTTATTGTGTGCAGGCAACATTCCCGTCGAGTTTTCAGAGATTCTGCCCAGCCGCCGTTTTGTTCGGACAACAAGGTAGCCTGCTTCATTCTTTTAAGGGGAAATGAAGCCTTAAGTGGCTCGTGGTCTTAAGTGGTCGAAGCCTTAAGTAGTCTACTCGAGTGATACAAAAAATATCATCATCAACAATGGCTCATACCCTGTTGCGTTTCGCCTGCGACACGTGGTTTTGCCGGCGCGACTGCGGCGGGGCGGCAGACATTTTGGCCCGATCGTCGTCGCCGCAACACTCATCGCCAGGTGTTTCCAGGCGCGACTGCGGCGATGCGACCGCCTAGGGATCATCCTCGCATTCCAGTCATTGTGCCCGAAACAGGCGATGCCAAAGCAGGGATCTCATTCCAGTCATTGTGCCCGAAACAGGCGATGCCAAAGCAGGGATCTCGTTCCAGTCATTGTGCCCGAAACAGGCGATGCCAAAGCAGGGACCATCCTCTCATTACAGTCATTGTGTCCGACCGGCAGCGCCACGACAGGGTGCTACGAGATCGTGCTCGACATGGTGCTACGGCATCGCTACGACAGTGTGCGTCACCATTAGCCCATTGTACATTCACGTGCTCGTCTTTTGAGGGGTTCCTTCTTGCCCTCAACTGCGAGAGTATAAAAACAGCTGCCCCCGGACGCCAAAAAGGAGGGCTCCGATTTCTTCTGTTGAGTGAAGTGCTCTCCCGTCTCTCTACTTCGGTCAACCTGACCGCCAACTCTTTGCGATGTTAAAATAAACAAGTTGTTTCGTTGTTACCAGTCGACTCATGCTTTGCCGGGACCTTCGGATGCTTCCAGTTGTACCCCAGGCCGCCAGGCCAACGCTACCCTTGGGGCTTGCGACCCAGGTACAACCACGGGCGTCAGCGCCGAGTTCCCAACAGATCGTACCAGCGGTCCGATCCAAACATCTGGTTGCCAGCGGTGAGATCGCGACAACGGAGGCCAGCAGCGAAGAGATGCAGTTGACTGTATGCTGAGCAGCTCAACGACGATCCGGGAGCAGTGCAACGAGCCCTGTGTGATGACTGGTTGCCTGCAGCGGAACGACTGCGCTGGACTCTTGGCTGCGAGGTTTGGTGAGTGCGGGACTTTCTTCTTCTGAGCTTTGCCAGGCTTTTGTTAGTGTTAGAAACAGAGCTGGTAATTGTGGTTGTCGTTGCTGCCGGGTTAGTTGCGGCAAGACAATAGTAAGCAGTAGAGAAAGCAGCATTCAGAGCAGCCATGGATTTGAAGTCGTTGCGCAAACCGAAATTGTTGGAGCTTGCAAGAGAGTTGGGTCTGGATGTCTCAGACAAACTAAGAAAACCTGAACTGCTAAAGGCTATTCTTGAGTTAGAGGCTGAGGATGACGAGCTGTCGGAATGCCTTGAGACTATTGAGGAGAGGTCAAAAAGACAGGAGCGCGAACTTAAAGAGCAAAAAGAGAAACAGGAGCGCGAACTTAAAGAGCAAAAAGAGAAACAGGAGCGCGAACTTAAAGAGCAGAAAGAAAAAGAAGAGCGCGAACACGCTTTGGAAATGAAGCGTCTCGAGGTAGAGATGGAACGCGCTCGTAATGGAAGTCAGGCACACGGTGCAGGAGAACGAGTATTGTTCAAAATGACTGACCTGATGCGGCCGTTTAAGCTTGGAGAGGACATTGGTTTGTTCCTGGTTAACTTTGAGCGAACGTGCGAGAAGCAGGGGTTCTCTCGGGAAACGTGGCCACAGCGCTTGCTCACTTTGTTACCCGGCGAGGCGGCCGACGTAGTCGCTCGCTTGGATAGAAGGGAAGCAGTGGTGTGCATGATGGTAAACGTTCCTGAAGAGCTTCCGGTCGAGCTTCCGGGACTAGGCTCAGTGACGAACAGGGAAGACACCGGTCAAGTCATTAGTGACCTTATCAGTAAAGCACCGCTGTCGCCTGAGCAGAAAACCGAACTACACCAGCTATTACAAGAGTTTCAAGGTCTGTTCTCTGAGAGGCCTGGTAGGACTTCGGTACTTACTCATGATATAGAACTTACCTCCCCAGAGCCAGTACGATCCAAGGCGTATCGGGTGTCACCCCGCCAGAGCGATATTATGGAGGCTGAGGTAAAGAAAATGCTACAGCTCGGTGTTATTGAGGCAGGTGAGAGTGATTATACCTCCCCTTTGATTTTAGTTGAGGTACCGGGCAAGGAACCTCGTCCTTGCGTCGACTACCGCAGGCTTAATTCCATCACTAAGGATCAAATTTATCCGATCCCTAACATCGAGGAGCGCCTTGAGAAAGTTAGTAGCGCTCAGTTTATTTCCACCCTAGATCTTGTCAGGGGTTATTGGCAGGTTCCACTTACAGAAGAGGCTAGTAGGTATGCGGCGTTCATTTCACCAATGGGAACATTCCGTCCTAAAGTGTTGAGTTTTGGTTTGAAGAACGCGCCATACTGTTTTTCAAGCCTCATGGATAAAGTGTTGCGGGGACAGCAAGAATTCGCTTTACCGTATCTAGACGACGTAGCGATATTCTCCGCATCCTGGTCTGAGCATATGGCACACTTGCGGGCAGTGCTAACCCGCCTGCGCGAAGCGGGCTTGACAGTCAAGGCTCCTAAGTGCCAGTTAGCACAGGCCGAGGTTGTCTACCTCGGTCACGTGATTGGTCAGGGTCGTCGCCGCCCCTCTGAAATAAAAGTGGCCGCTGTGCGAGACTTTCCGCAACCGCGCACCAAGACCGATATTCGGTCGTTCTTGGGTGTCGCCGGCTACTATCAGAGGTACATCCCTAGGTACTCTGATATCGCGGCTCCCCTGACGGATGCTCTAAGAAAGACAGAGCCTCAAACAGTCGTCTGGGACGAGACAAAGGAAAGAGCTTTTAGCGCCCTAAAGAGTGCCCTAACAAGCCAGCCTGTGCTACGATCGCCAGACTATACAAAAGGGTTCATTGTTCAGTGCGATGCTAGTGAGCGAGGCATGGGCGTTGTACTGTGCCAACGGGAAAATGGAGAAGTCGAACACCCCGTCCTGTATGCTAGTCGTAAGCTGACCAGTCGTGAGCAGGCGTATAGCGCCACCGAGAAAGAGTGTGCGTGTCTCGTGTGGGCCGTTCAGAAATTGTCATGCTATCTGGCCGGCTCGAGGTTTATCATTGAGACGGATCACTGCCCTCTCCAATGGCTGCAGACCATCTCTCCCAAAAATGGCCGCCTCCTGCGCTGGAGCCTCGCTTTACAACAATATTCCTTTGAGGTACGTTACAAAAAGGGGAGTCTCAACGGTAACGCCGATGGCTTAAGTCGAAGCCCCTAACGTAGGAATCAGCCTCAAAATTGTTTGTTACTGATGTTTTTCTTCCTGAGGCAGGATTTTTTTTAACATATTGCTTTTGTTTAGTGTTTCAAAGTGATGATATGCTTTCTAGTGCAATTTTTCAGTTTGTGGACGCGTTCTGAGTGATGCTAGACTACTGTAAGGAACTAGGCAGTGGTATAAAAAGGGGAAAGAGCCTGGCAGGGCTTAGTGAGGGTTGTGCCGTGCTTGCTGACTGAGCGGTTGAGTTTCAGCGTAGTTCTAACGCTTGCCGGGAACGAGAACAAAAATGTGAACTCTCCCGAAGTCACTTTGCAGTGTCCCGTGCGAACCTGAACAAGAGAACGAGGCCTTCTCGGTGCGCTGCGCTCAAGAAACGTCGAGGGACGCCCGACTTCGGTTATGAGCATCATCGAGCGACATCCCTCCGGACAGCGGATGCAGTCCCCTGTCCATCGGGATCTCCTTCCCCCGGCGGGGCGGTCTGTTGCGTTTCGCCTGCGACACGTGGTTTTGCCGGCGCGACTGCGGCGGGGCGGCAGACATTTTGGCCCGATCGTCGTCGCCGCAACACTCATCGCCAGGTGTTTCCAGGCGCGACTGCGGCGATGCGACCGCCTAGGGATCATCCTCGCATTCCAGTCATTGTGCCCGAAACAGGCGATGCCAAAGCAGGGATCTCATTCCAGTCATTGTGCCCGAAACAGGCGATGCCAAAGCAGGGATCTCGTTCCAGTCATTGTGCCCGAAACAGGCGATGCCAAAGCAGGGACCATCCTCTCATTACAGTCATTGTGTCCGACCGGCAGCGCCACGACAGGGTGCTACGAGATCGTGCTCGACATGGTGCTACGGCATCGCTACGACAGTGTGCGTCACCATTAGCCCATTGTACATTCACGTGCTCGTCTTTTGAGGGGTTCCTTCTTGCCCTCAACTGCGAGAGTATAAAAACAGCTGCCCCCGGACGCCAAAAAGGAGGGCTCCGATTTCTTCTGTTGAGTGAAGTGCTCTCCCGTCTCTCTACTTCGGTCAACCTGACCGCCAACTCTTTGCGATGTTAAAATAAACAAGTTGTTTCGTTGTTACCAGTCGACTCATGCTTTGCCGGGACCTTCGGATGCTTCCAGTTGTACCCCAGGCCGCCAGGCCAACGCTACCCTTGGGGCTTGCGACCCAGGTACAACCACGGGCGTCAGCGCCGAGTTCCCAACAGATCGTACCAGCGGTCCGATCCAAACAACCCCCGCAAGGAAGCAAAGATGCAATGACTCGTACCCCGTTGAATCAGAGGCTACAAGCGCTCACCAAGGAGAAGCGGACAGTGCCTACATTCATTTAAATCTCCCATACAACACATCGGGCATCTGAACCATCGATAAATCATCGTATACACGCCTCGGAAGTACGCTACGGCCGAGGATGTCCGCCACGCGAGGAACGAGGTGAGGCGTGCGAAGCCGCGGGAAGAAGTCGCTCTACCGCGAGTGTTGCTTTCCCCTTTTGAGACGATGCAACATAAACTCGAAGAGAAACGTCCTTGGTACGAGTCTGAGCCCGCAATACGAGTGCACGAAGCGGCAGCTAAGCGTCGAAAACGAGCAGAACAAGCCGAACTGCTAAAGCAGCAACGCGACGATGCCAGATGGCCATCATGTAGAGAGGAGGCGAAAGCTCGCAGACAACGGCTTGTCTCACGTGTTCTTCCCACTGAGGCTTTCGTCTACACGTGTTGCAGCAATGTTACACGCTGCCGCACTTTTCCTTACAGTGGAGCTGTATATATGGCTAGGGTGCCATAGATTTTCGTCTGCGCACACAAAAACTATATGGTACATACTCGTGTAAGCACTCGCATAATGGCTCGTAGTAAGGAAGGGCTCAGCAAAGTGAAGCGAACGGTGCTTACATTCTTTAGAATCACGGAAACAACATACAGAACAGCACGTCGGAAACTGTAATGGGCTGCCTCGGAGAAAACAATGGTTAGTCTCATCTAGGCTCTGCTGGGACTCCCTAAAGGACCTAGTTTGGTAGCGTTGAGCATCAGTTGCCATAGGGAGGCCGCGCGTGGTTAGGACTACCGAAGACCAGCACACTTACGAAGCCCAGCGGCGCGAACTTAGACGAGAGTACTGTCGACTGTGGTGGCGGCGCCGAAAAGGAGTGGTTTACACGTTTATTGTTGGAGACATTTCACTTGCGATGCCACGCCGATCCGGCACAACCGACCGTCCAATGTCGTACGTGCATCGATTTGACATTATCAAAGAATGTGTCTGCAGTTACGAGTGTGCCGAACGGCGTATATCATACCGACCACAAACCCAGTGTGACCGCCGTTAATAAGTGACAATGAATGATGCAATAAAGTCTTTACGACAAGTGCTTTACCACGTATTTACAACTCCGCCGGTCATCCACCTTCCCAGGGCGGAATGACGTTGTATTTTGTCTCCTTTTTTTTCGATGCTCTGTTCGAGAAGCTGTTTTTCTTGCCGGCTTAGTCACAATTGGAACGACACTCAAGATGACCGCTGTCCACTTAGCCATGTATTTAGCCGTTTACGGCGAGTAAAGATATTGGAACATAGCGCTCATCTCAGGTTCTCTGGCTCCGAAATTAGCATCCATAAGAGAATTCTTAGCTTCATATAACAACTATTATCTGAAATAGGCTTAAAACATGTCTCCTTCGAAGTAGCAAAACATTTCAATTTCTCTGTGAGACTTTCGTTGCTTTCAAGCGGTAAAATGCACCACGTGCTTCTTTTTCAAATCAGCAATATACTCCCTGATTGTGTCTCACTTATTTTGAATTCAACTCCCTGAGTAGTGTACTTGCTTTCCCAATGCACTAACCGTGGTCCGCAAGCTTGTAGTCGAAGGAGTGTCAGTAGACTAAATATTAGGTTAACTCACCTGTCGGGATTAAACTCAAGAGGGTTCGAAAAATATCGTGGGTCTCTTTGTATCTGGTACAACGCTGCCATGACGTTTGTACCTGCCTTGTACTTGATGCCATTGTATTCGAAGCCTTCTTTGGCCTGTCGATTCACAGAACTGCAAAGGAAAATTTCATGGGAGATTAAATGCAGCAGAGCGTTATATTGTACACCTTTTTGCAGCTAAAAAAATTATAAATTTGCCGATAATGTCTTTCACTCTCATTAAGTAACTTGTTGCATAATCATTCTGCAACTCCGTTACCAGCGTAAACAATGCCCCAGAAAGTCTCTGACAGCTTGAACAATTAAAATCGTAAACACGTACTTTATTTCAAAAAAAAGGAGAGATTGGCTTTTACACCTGTTGTGAACTGTTATTCATTCAATGGAAGAGAATATAATATGATACAAAAGTATTAACGAGAGCAAGCTGGCAGTTTAGCCGCACTTCAAAATAAATTTAGGGTTAAAAATACGATGTCGCTGAATAACTGCACGAATGGTTCACCAAGGGGTTTATGCTTAGATACAATAGATGCATTGTGGTTGCAACATTGGGGATCTAGGGAGTCTACAGCATCGCTATCCAATGGTAGATTTGTAGCAAGCGTCGTCACTGGGTTAAGAAGTCGTTGAGCATAATTCTTGGCATTCAGTCCTTAATATTTGACTTCTGAGCGATGCGCTGCCTTAGTAAAAATGCCAGATCAATTTAATCTTCCTATTCGAGAAAACCGGTACATCTTAAACGCCTTTACGTCCAATTAAAGCTCGTATTTTATTGCCCGCCTGATCCTCAGTTAAAGCGATTTATTTACATGCAAATGTCCGACCGTAAACAAAAATATTTGCCATCAAGCAAATATTACTGCAGTTGTTTTCTAATACGGGTTGATAATGAAATGCGGGAAAACTGCTGGAGATTTGTCATTTTTGAGGATGCAAGAAACATTTGTGTCAGCGATTCTGCTGACAGCAGCTGTGCGACGATCAACGGCCACTGCGGTGGCCGAGAGCCTATGGCGTCATGCTGCTCAGCTTGCGGTAGCGGGCTCAACCCTGGTCACGGCGGCCCCATTCCGTTGGAGTTTAATGCAAAAAGGTCTCTGTGCCATGCATTGGGTGCACGTTAATGAAACCCAGGCGGCGAAAAACTATTCAGGAGTCTTCCGTTACAGCGCACATCTTGATGAGATTGCGGTTTTGTTTTGGCACGTGGAACTCCAGGATTTCCTTTTTTTTTATGCAAGCGCCAACTGCATGACACAATTCGTCACCATTTATAGATAACGGAACATTTTGTGAGTGGGTGCGCATTATTTTGCTTTTAAAACCAACTGTAGACGGTTACCTTTGAGTCAGCTAATCAAGCTGCTCTCTTGGGTACTGCTCAGCAGATAATAAGCGCGCAATTTGACGCCAAGTTTAGTTCGTCGGTTGCAGTTGTCGCAGTTTGTCACACTGAGGGTATACTCACGATAATCCTGGAGGATAAAGTCGTAGTGTTTCATTCACTACGTGTTCCAGGTATTTCAGCTTTTTCATGACTGTTTCATAGTCGAGGGAGCCCTAGAAACGGGAATACAAGTAATTTCGTACAGTATTCAATATTTCAGAAGCGACAAACAATTTCATTGAAAACTTCATCCTGAATCGAAACTTCATTACCTTCACCTTCACATAGAATATTTGGTGGCATTCAGGAAGACTTTTTAAGTCCATTCGGGCTGTGAACCTAGTTTTCCTGTGGTAAGCAAGGCGGACTGAGCAAGGCGGCAAGGCGACTAAGCATCTAAGCATCCTCGGTGTCCAAGTTAAGCGCGAACCTATGAATGTCTGCCAGCAATGTCATAGCATCCATAGGTGATGCTACTTTAAATAATTTTTTTCACACTTAAACTGACCAGCAAAAAGTAGCAACTGTTTATGTCACCACTTCGCATATAGCACGGAAAGAGATAGACAGAAAGTGTGCGCACGTCACCACACGCATGCAGCATCGGCCTCACATTAACTTTTCTCGTCGTTCATGATGTCAAGACTGCGATACTTGGTGATTGTTCAAAGAGGTGGACTGTTCTTTATGCTTGGAATAGCCAGCCGAATTGTGACTTCATTTCGCGGGATCTCATCACTTTGTAAACAACGAAATCTTATTACAGCATAAAGCGGTCGTTTTTGCTGACGTTAGAAAATACAGAAACATTTCCGTGTCCTCAGCAAGAATTTTAAATCCTCAACTTTCGAAAGATCGAAGAGCCCGATCTGCGTCTCATCATTAAAACCAGCGTCACTTACGTCGGGACCGACGACATCGAAGACTTCTCGCCGAAGCTTCTCTTGGACATCCGGGTATTTCGCGAGGCAGTAGGCGACGTAACTCAAGGCCGTTGCTGTAGTTTCAAACCTGCATTTCAACCCCTACGTTAGCTACATCTAACGCATCATGATTGAACACAGACAATTTACACTCTGCAAAGAAACTAAGCTGAATAACAATGTTGCTTGGCACTGTATTGTCAAAGTGCTTGCGTTCGTATATATCAGACGCTCTTTCTTTCAACAAACTACGTTGCTTATTCTTTTTGATGGACTAATCTAGGTATTACCGTATTTCTAAATTCAGGATTTCATTGTGTCTTGAGACCACGTCAGTTCAAGTAAATTTTCATAATGATGATTAGCATGAAAGGCAACCAGAATTCAATTACTCGTTCTTTACGTATAACGTCAGGGGCGCTTTTAGTTCTTACCCGGCAATGAAAAGCACTGCAGCGCTCGTTATGATTTCTTCGCTGGTCAGAGCCCGCTTTCTCGCACTTCCTGAAAGAGAGCAAGAACAATTTATATTAGCTTATTGTTCGTAACCTTCCGAGGGAATTTATACTCTCACTTCTTGTAAAGTTCTCTGTTCAATATTGTATACAATCTTTTTGCAGTCATCAATGACTTTCCTTTGTTCCTCTTTATGCTGTATGTAATTTTGTCGTATTTCGTCTCGCATGACGCAATGCTCAGATTTTAACCTGTCATGTATGTGTCAAAAATAAATAAATAAATTTCCTAGATGTGTATTTAAGGAAAGTAACGTAGCACACCTTTTTACGTGGAGGTTAACTAATACCATAAGAGCTTGAAAACACTAGAAGTCACGGGAAAGTGTAATGAAGGTTCCTTACAGAGTAGAATCATAATAGAAGAGTACACACCATGAAAATATTGATTCTATTAGGAGTCCAAGCACTTCACGGTCACAATCGTAAACCTGACAATCGCGAGGACATCCTCCTCCTTTATATTTCATACTTTTTTAATAGTTTGATGGTTCTAGTAAAACGACTTTTGCTCGACGTCTAGGCAAGGAGACAGTGGTATTAGGTTGGAGCTGAGAATGCATAAATAACATCAGCCCTCTCAACCTGATTATACACAACACATTTTCTAATGGTAACAGGTACATTGGTTGAAGTACAGCGAAGGCTGCAGGTGAATTTAGTCCTGCGCTCTGTGTATTGTGACAGTCAGAATAATTTTGGGAGTGTTTGGGGTGACAATGGTGTTTAAGCATTCGAAAATTCGAATGTAATAAGGAAGTGCAATATATATATATATATATATATATATATATATATATACATCGTACATATTCGATATAATTATTTTATATTCTTTTTTTTCTATATCTCTTTGAAGACCGAATCTTACGACAGTAGCTTCCCTATTAAAAACCACGAACATTCTTCAAATCGCTTGATAGTTAGCTGCCGTGATATCGTGGCTATCTGACAGCCGCTCCCACACCCTGCTTGGCTTCCCCAGATGTGCTTAGCTATTCCTACACAGTAGATTGAGCGCAAGGTTATTTTCAGTTCCCGAAAAGTGTCGTTGCTACAAGAAGTGATTTGCAAATCAGCTTCATAAGTGGCAATGCTTTCGCACCGTAACGCCTTGAGGTCCTATTACGCACAAATTCTTTGCGACTATCTGCCAGTTGAGGTACTGATTTTAACATCCCCTTATCACTCGCTAACTTCTTGAGGCCAACCCTTTCTTCTATGATTATGGCTATGTTTTGTGCAATGCAGAACGCTTTTAAAAAGAGTATTTATTTTCATATTTGCGTTCTTATATGGCGAAATGTGCTTTCTCGTACGCAGTCGTATTCGGTCCCCTCTTCTATTATTGCTCTTGCAAAGATTACCTAATTTATGCTGAAATTAGCTTGCTGAGCAGCTGAGGAAGTTTCAGTTTTGCACCATTTGTATTCAGGATGCCGCATTTTATTCCACAATAAGCTAATGTTATTCATATTTATGCCTGCGTTTTTCCAAATTTTACCGTGAGGACCTCCTTAGCTATATTTCCTCGATTTGAACAATTCGTATTACGCAGCAGGATACAAAATGCTCTCACAGAGAAAGGAACTTAGAGAGTCACCATTTGCAACTTCGTTATCACCACGTTCCTCTTCTGCCTCGATATACTCCGCGTCGAGGAGATTTTGCAAGACGTCATGCTTTCGCAGCTGCCACGGGATTGAAAAAGAGAATTAGCATAACCTCGTTCCCCACAAGGCGATTGATCACGATGAAAATTTTTGCTTGCCGCAAGTGATCTGGTTGCTTTAACTCTAGAAAGCAGGTGAAGACTGCTTTCTTCGTATTACTGGTCCGTACCTCGAATTCTCACTACACGCGGTGGACTAATTGGATCTAAGATCTTAATAATTCAGCAGATCGTCACGTCACGAGTGGATTAAAGCGCAGGCTTGTGAACGCCCGACAACATATGTAGGTTTCGCTGTTATTGAATTGAAGCAATGACTTATTAAGACAGACTGACAAGGTCATTCTCGAGTAGAAGTACGACCAGGCGCATTACAAGCTACTTTTAATATCCACTTAGTTGATATCACGCCCTCTATGATATGTTAACCTTAATCATTTGCAGCGCTGAAATTCGGAAGCAAAAAGGGAAGCGACATGCCATGGCGCTATTAGAACACCCTTGCGGAACGCTTCTATGGCTCTCATTTTTTTCGTTCCACAGTTTCACGCTGGTTTCGTCATGACAGTTCCACCGCGAGCCCAGCAAGAAATTCTGCTCGTCGAAACAGTCCGTTTATCACCTACAAATCGACCCAACATGAATGTACAATGGCCGTTTCGCGTAACTTGAACCAAGCATTAAATGCGTAGTAATATACCTTTCACAGAAATGCCGACACTATGTTCTCTATAATCATCTTGAGTTACTCAAATTATTTGTTGAAATTCAATGAGTTAGCTAATTAGTTACATTTATATGTGCGATATTTTACATGTGTGTTTTAGAGCTTCGGTCATACATGAAAGGTTTTAGAGCGTACTCAGAAATACGCAATAAACTTGTTGTTCCGGCTATTACGCTATCATTTCCGTGTTTTCTTCCCCTGAGTGCTGAATATGGCCCGCAAAATATGAAAAATAAAGACAAATATCACAAAAATTCTGTGCGTGCTTGTGCATCTGGATTGCAGCGCTCTGCATACTGTTTCGAAAGAACGAAGCCCACTTGGCAATTGCAAAAAAGAAAACCTTCTTGGCATGGTGTCCTCTGTACGGCCCCACCAGGGTTGTGAGAATCTAGATCCGATACGGACCTAATGATAAGCCAGAGCTGAACACAGACGCAAACTATGGAGTTTCATACAATTAACTATAGAGCTAACTGTAGCGCTAGCATTTAATGGAGCTGCAAGTAGGGTGGTTGAGGCAGCATAGGAATTGTGCTTAGCCCCTGGATTTGCCTAAACTTCGTCCTTCTCGCTTTGCATATTGGTCGTTTTCGACAATGTACTGCATTATAAATAACTAAGAAATCGCGACAGAACCCATCACACGATGACTGCAGACGGTAATATGCGTTGGCACGGAAGCAGTAAAGCGACACGATCTACTGCCGCCGTCGAAACGAGTTATATATTAGACGTATACTGTACCGGGACTACTCGTTCGCGCAACCCTAACAATATTCGGCGCCATGTAGCCCCGCTACCCCAAAGCCTGCACGGGGCCCCCTAGATGTATGGCGCACCGGTGTGTGCGTCATCACATCATCAGGCCACCGGGCTCCTCTCTCGCGCTTCTTTCTGGACACGCGGCGCCATCTAGTGGCACTGCCGAGAAGTCCGCGCGTGGTCTCCGAGACGAGAAACGTGACGCACCGATGCCTGAAAACACTGAGAATCGTTCTCTCGCTTGCCGCACACACAGTGACAGATGCACGTTGACGAGTGGTTCACTGAAGAGCGAGAAATACCCATTGAATTCATGACGCAGCTTGGTGAAGTGTTGTCGTGAAAGGCGTTCCCTGAAAAGCGCCCCACACGAAGTGAATTTGTGGCACAGCCTAATACTGCGTCAAGTTGCTGTCCCTGAGGAACACTTCTTACGTGGTCTCGTTTCCACCAAGCACGGGAGAAATTTAAAGGATCTTTTTCGTTATTGTAGGGCGGCACCTTCACAGTGGCACATAAACCTAGTTAGCCAAGGTGTCATCAAAAACTTTAAATCAAGAGCGGCACAAAACTACTAGCACACACCCATTGACCCTGGTTGGCGTCCAAGGGGTTCATTTTTGATTAGCATAGACCCAGTGGAACATACTCAGTGCTCCAAGTAGGCGTCAAAGAGTTTCTTCGAACAGGGGCACCTACCCAGTCCCGCGTCTACAGTGACCTATGTCAGCGTGAAAGAGGTTCGTTGAAGACCGGAACGTATGTACACATTGCCACACACTCATGGACCCAAGTTCGTCTGATTGTTGGTGTCTGATTGTTGCCTGATGACCTACCCATTCGATCACTGAATATCCAGTGAACCAGTTAGGTGAGAAAAGGGTTAGATATACATATACAAACATGGATAGCCCCCGGAAAGAGCGTGAAGTATCCAAAGCAGGCTAGCGCATTGATAGAAATTATTGAAACCATCCGACAGCAGGACTCCAAACAGTACCACTAGCACAAAATACCGACGCTGAAACAATTACGGAACGGACCCATGGACAAGTAACACCACTGCAATTAGCAGCGGTTATGCTTGTTCGCAGAGTCTTATTGCCTTCTGTATTTCAGGAAAAGTATAAATCGCCTCGAAGTCTAGGTCAATCAATGCAGATTAAGCGTAATAAACAAAGCCACAAGAACGTCTTAAATCCATTTGGTAAACATCATTCCTATGGTGGTGGCTTAACGAGCACGCCGCCAGCTTTTCCTGTAGCACATATTGTAGGAAACTCTTCGGCGCAAGTACACTCGTAGTCTTTTGCATGCGGTCATCGTTTTCTCGAAACACGATAGAGCGCGCTGCTATGAAGATGCACAAGCGCGCAGAGAGGATATTAATTTTCACAGTTAGTTAGCTTTTTCTAGAGCCCCGATAGAAAGAGCCGCGTATGAGTTAACGTCATGAAAGACAGTTTATGAGGTGTTTCTGAGCACTCTCAAGAACTTTTTATTACGACTTGCGCCCGAAAAGGAATATTAATGATTTTGCAGAGGTAAAGGAGACTCGTAAGCTAAGTAAAAGCGCTTCAAAGAATATTTTGCGTAACTCAAGACGACTGCAAACAATATGCTGTTAGACTCACTCGTCTAATGAGATATACGACATTAATTTTAAATTTTGGTTTTATAGTTACCTGGTACACAGGGTATACACGTGTAGGCAAAATTATTCCTTCGATCTACCGCAGCAATTTCTAATACGCGAATGGCGAGAACTTTGCACTCACCGAGGCATCGCTCTTTCTCAGCTGAATCACCTTGGCTGTCTGTTCATTCAGGTCTTCAAATGAAAATTCTCCAAGGACAAGCGAAAGCCAGTAGAGCGGCTTCATGAGCGCCCCAAATGAGGTCGTGCTCTCTAAAGAGAAATCAATTATAAAAAGCTGCGCTGCAGTGAGTGTTCACAATGGTTCAGCTCGTTCACTGGAATTTTTTAGTAAACATTTTTTTTCAGATCCCAAGTACGCAATAGTTATTTTTTGAGCTTTGAGGGAAAGTCGGCGTCTGCAGCATGATATTGCAGGGGCGGTGCCACTGAGAAATAGAGAAAGGCAAAGCAAATACATGGAGGTTCCCCAAATATTATCTCCGGTTGGCTACCCTGTATCGGGGGAGCGGGAAAGGGATTCGATATATGAGAGGTTCTCTTGATTTAAGTGCGGGGTGGGGGGCTGTGGGGCATGATTTTCCAGGTACCTAATAGCTGTCAGTTTATGGTGTCGGGGGAGGCGAATTGGGGGGGGGGGGAGATTGGAAGAAATTTTCCCTGCACCTTCGCCACCATTTATGCTCACCCCTGCGATATCGTTCTTGTTGCCGAAGGTCAACTGGATGGTTTTTGGTTTTGGGAACGTTCTACTCCACACCGTTGCAAGAGCAATAAATATATGTGATTCTAAAATTCTTCAGCAGTGTAGATGCGTAGGTCAATTGGCGTAGAATTATCAGTTTTAAAATAGCTCAGTACACAGTGCAGAGTAAGACGACACAACAGCTGAGTCAAACATAATCAATTGAAGAAGGGTAAATATTGGTCTTGGGCAAAGTATGGACTCACGTGCGATCATATGAAAAGGTCCCTTCATAATACCCCTCAGGGTAGCCTTGGCGATGGCGATGAGTGGATGGTCTGGCTTCCCTTGAAAGCGTTCGTCGATGCCGAACGCGCCCCGGGCTGTGTAGTCCATGGCGAGTTCCTCAAACTTGCGAAGCATGTGCACCTCTTCTCCAGTGTCCGCGTACTGCTCAAGAGACTTGATGAAGATGCTTGCATCCTCTTCGATGTGTGGCATCATCTAGAGTTTAGAACAGTTGAACTATATGTGGTGCATTCACTACTTAATTAGAAAGGCGCACTTGTTTTTTCTTCGTAATAAGCATGAGCGAACTTGAAGGCGACACGCCATAAGCAATTAAGGCCTACGACGTATCGCTCGCAGTCGTCCTAAGTTGCTTAGAATATTCTTTCGGTGTTATTAGTTAGCTCATTAGCTAACTCTATTGATGTGAAAGTTTCAATACCTTTTTTTAGGGCATACGTTTCAATAGAAAAGCTTGAGGGCGTGCTCACAAACAGACAATCAAGTTCTTTCCATGTGCGCACTGTTACGCTGTTTCTCAATGAAGTCCATGAAATTGCAGGCTTGCTGCTCTGGTTTGTATCGTTCTCAATTCTGTGTCGAAAAAAGAAAGGCGCCGCAAGGCCGCATGTCTGTTGTGAAAAGAAGCGGTCGACTTACTTTATTTCTATTTTCTATTTCTATTTTCACAACGATGGGCTGGCCCATGCTGCCTTGCTGGTGCCAGGCACCATTAGTCATCCCATCGTTGTGAAAATAGAAATCTGCTGTGGTCCAAAATGATATGCGATAGGCCGGTGCTGACAGTGGATTGAAAAGTAGTTATTCCGTTTAACTTATAGTGGGCATGCGTACTTCGTTCTTTGGAAACAATGTTGAGAGTGCTGCAAACTAAAAGCTCCAAGGTACGGCTTTATTTTCTATTGTCGTATTTCCCATGTTTTCTTAAGAGCCCGGTAAGGCGAACACGTAAAAAGAGTGTTGTATGACGTATGCAATGTATGAAGCAAAAAGTATCACAATTTCATTGCGAATTCCTGATTGTCCTCCACAACTCTATATTCACACTTATGTCTTAAAACACATCTCTAAAACCTTGCCTCAGAAACTTTATTGAGTATTATGACACTTTAAAAATACTTTAAGTCAGGACGGCAAAGAGCAATCGCTTAAGGCGTACCAGGTTTTGTTAAAGCTCGGTTCAACGTATGTGAAACACCTGGTATTTCTATGCACGACACCGTACAAGGTATACCTCCGTTGCCGTTCTTCTCTTATGTTTTGAGACGAGGAGGATAGACTACGTGCAGCAGCTACCCTATAAGTGAAGCCACTATATTAGTATATATACTAACCAGAGTGGTATACCCTGTACCCCCCCCCTACATGTACGTTCATGTTAGTTCACAGTGTTGTAATGTTTGCTTCAGAAAGTCACCCCGATTGTTATTTCCATGAGTTTAATTTACCACATTCAGAGCACGCCCTTAACGCAAAGCTTTGGTGAGGCGTAGCCCAAACGCGCATCATCAGTGACGTACAACCACGAGCGTTGATAAAGAAAACAATGACCACCATATATGTCTTTTATAAAGCATGAACGAGACCTCGCATAATCGGGTATAGGCCCTGTTGCCGCTGAAGAATACCTCAGAAGCACGGCAACTGTTTCATCGTCCACTCATCAAGTCCTCCCTCACTTTCACCGTGAGTTGCAATATCCGGCATTGAGTTGAATCTAAGTTTGACACATTGTCGCAGACTACCTTCCACTGAGCTTGAAACTGCACCAAATCCAGAGAAAGGTATCTATGAGAGACACATGAAACACTCGTACGAGATGAGTACCAACGAACCTATTTGGAGGTAGATTAGATTTCCAATCCACTTGACTTACAATATCTATTTTATCAACAACTAGCCTCGGCAGCTCAGTGCCTATGGCATTGCACAGTTCAGTTCCAGGTCGCAGTTCCGATTCCGACCGTGGCTTCTATCACGGCCGTGGCGGCCGCATTATTCTTTGTCCTGCTTCTTCTCCTGCCCTCCTGGTGCCCACAATGCATATTCTCGGTTAAGTGGAAGTACCATGAGTTTGGCCCTTATTTCCTCGGTTATGTCCTGTTTTTCTCCGTTTTGTGTGTTATAGCGGATGCCTTGTTTATCTAGGATGTGTCTGTCCGCCGTGGTCTCGGAGAAGCATTCGTATTGTGCTATACCTTGCGCTTATACTAGCTCCTCTAGCTTATTGCGCAGTCCCAGCTCTAGTAGTTTATCTGTGTTCGTGCTTAGCATGAATCCAATCACTTGTTTATATACATTCCTAATCAGGCCGTCTAGCGTCTTTTCTGCGGCGTACCATCTGTGGTATGCCACCACATACGTCAACCTTAGTGGATGACTCCAGATTATTTTTCCGACCACCTGCGGCTCCTTAGCTGCATACAATACGATACCAGAAGGCTTTTGCATTCTTCCCCCGTCACCATGCAGCTGCCGCTACAGGGATTGCACCCGTGACCTCGCGCTCAGAAGTGGATTGCTATAGCCACAGAGCCACGAAAGATTCGTGCAATTCCAATGAAAATTTACCTGACCAGAGATGGCTCTTAAGTGTCGATGTTGTAGACGGCGGTGACAGTGTAAATGAGGAAGACAACGTAACAAGTCTGTCTGTAAAACACCTCAGTATACCTAGCGAAAACGTTTACAGAAAAACTTGACGGGGCACCTGTTTCAGCTTGCTGCCACTGAAGCCCTGAGCAACACATGACCGGATACTTTTCCACGGGAAGCCGCAGGCGTGCAAGATGGACTTCTTCAACACAGGGTGATTTTGATCGGTCACCATTGTGATCTGGAAAAAGGAGAACATTCGTTACAACCCTTTAAGTGTCGAAGGAAATGTTTTATCTGAGCGCATTTACCAACATGGCAGCATCTATGACTACGACTCGCCTGCTGTTACACTATCGCTGACTATATATCTTCAGCTTGTCAAATTGCAGTCACGAAGCGCCCCACTCAGCCTGGAAGTAGCCTTCCTAGCCATCTCCATCATCATCGTCGTTGTAGTCGTCGTCGTAGTCGTCATCCTTATGAGCCTATCTACGTCCACTGTAGGACGAACACTCATGCACCTATCTGAAATTATGCTTGTCTTGTGCCAGCTGACCCCCATCTCAGGCCAGCAAATTTTCAAATTTCGTCAGACCATCTATTCTAGGCCTTCCTAGACTGCGCTTTCCTTCTCACCGTACGCGTTTCGTAACTTTTTGTAACTCTTACTCCCTGCCTCTGTCACTGTAAAACATAACTTACACATATTGTTATGGCATATCATTTTAAAGGCAAGGGGACATGTAAAAAAGTCAAAACCTATAGGTTCACTACCGCTCTAGCACCAGACTTTAACAGTGTCTGCGGCTGTTGTTGCTGTTTTTTATGGTTTAAAAGGAGGCCCCTCACTCGAAATTTAAATTGTTATGCCACTCATCCATGCCGGGAATGTTGTTTATGGAGGGAGAATGTTTTTAATTCTCTTTCAATCGGCAGTACTGAAGGTGAATACCGTGTTTCCAAATGTTTACCTTGTAGTGACGCCAGCTCATCCTTCCCACATAAAAATGGATACGTGAAACCATGCCACATGAATACAATAACTTTACACATGTGCAATGTCATCAGTAGCGCTACGCAAAGCAAGATAGGAAAGACAGAGAAATTAAACAGACGCTAGTCTCCGGTTCGAATGCGCTCGCGCTCTAGGAGCAACTCCAGGTCGAGGTAGCGGCCATCGTCTGGGAGGCGGAGGCGCAGCTGGAAGCCAAATCACCTGGGCTGACAAGGTCAAGGGCGGCATCAGCGCCGGCCACTGTGGCGCCGGCAGAGCGCGCGAGCAGCGCCAGGAGCATGTGGATGGTAATAGGGATAGGGATTGGGTTGCGCAATTGGAGAAAGAGAATCATAGCTTAAAAGCAGCCATTGACGGGCTTATCAAAGAGATAGCTGAATTTAGCAACGGCTTACCTTCTGGTAACAGCGATAGCTGAGGACAGGCTAGGAAACAGGATGACTCGGTTGAGGTACCAAGGTATGTGGAGGTCGCAGAAGAGAACATAGCGGACGAGGAGACGCCTGCTCCGAAAAAGAGGGCCCTATCCTCGACCGTGCGGATTCAGGGCAAAGTCGGTTCTGAGCTTAATGCAATGGTGGCGACATTGCAAGAAAGTGTAAATCAGATCATTAGTAGACTGGAGCGTATAGAAGAACGGGAAAATATCACGGATCAGAGATTAGGCAAAACTGAAATATATCTAAACGAGACGGTGGTCCCTGTTATGGAGCGGGAGTGCACTCGGCCGCTAGCCCAGCAGGGTGAGTCGTCGAATGTACTTGAGCTCAAAACTAGTTCACCAAATTTCCGAGGTCAAGATGGCTCTATTAAATAGTTAATTTAGTATTTGGCAGTGGAATTGTAGAGGGTTCAATCATAAGACGGCGTCTCCGCAGCAGTTTATTAGAACGCATGGTGTGAAATCTCAAGTTATCATGTTACAGGAAACACTGACGTCTAACGTGACCTTAACGGATTTCAAAGCGGAAGTTAAGGAGAATGAACAGCGCAGAGGACTCGCAACCCTCATTAATAGGAGGTTGGCGTATATTAGACATTATCTTCACATGGCGGATTGCAAGATTGAATATATTATGGTGGCGGTAATTTTAGGTCGGCAAAGGTCATGTCAGAGGAGCGTTTACCTTCTTAACCTGTACAGTGGCCCCCGGGACACGAAGCAGAGTTTCAAATCTCTCTTGACCAAGGCAACCAATTTGGCTAAGGATGCACCGTTGCTTATTGGAGGGGAGTTTAGTGCACCATATCATGTGTGGAAGTATGTTTATAGCACTATTAAGGGGGAGAGACTATGGCAGCAGGCACTAGACTTGAATTTAATTCTGATTACAGACCCTTCGTATCCCACTAGATGTGGCACGTCGACATGTAGAGATTCGAAACCTGATCTCACCTTTGTTCGGGGGTGGTGTATTCGTCCTGGTCCAATTCTAATATAGATTTTGGTAGCGATCATTACATACTTATGATTACTTTGGTAGTGGCTAATAAAAAGGAGCGCACATTCAGGATGGTTGACTGGGATGCACTTAGGAAACGAAGAGCGCAGAGAATCGAACATGAGAGAAATGAGTTGACCTTGGAACAGCGGACTAGTCAGCTTAAAAGCGACTTTGAGGCGTCCACTATAGAGGTTCAGACCGATATTGACACGGAACACATGGATAGTCGCCTGGCGCATTTGTTGGCAGTGAAGCAGTCGATGTTAGCGAGATGGAAGAGTCAGAGATCGAATAGAAGGCTTAGAAAGTGCATAGCAGTGGTTAATCAGGTAATTGAAGACCATTGTCGGGTGTTGTGCAAGCAGCAATGGGATGAAGTATGCAATTCTGTTGACGGTCCCATTAAGATGGGAGGCGCCTGGAGTTTGCTCAGACATTTACTAGATTAGACAAACACTAAATCTAATCAGAGGATTGTGATAGGTAAGCTGGTCCATCAGGCGTGTCGAGACCCCACGGAGCATGAGTTGCTGAAGGATTTGGCTGAGCGATACCTTCCGCTGGAGACCTGGCACGATATACCTGACGTGATTTTGGAATATAGTGGGGACGAAAATGCTGCTATGGATGAGGAATTTACTGAAAGTTATATAAGAATGTCACTGCAGAATCTTAATGGTCGATCGGCATGAGCGCCAGATGGCATTACGAATAAAATATTGCGGAATTTAGACGACGGGTCAATTGAGTTCCATACGGGGAAGATCAATTGCCGATAGAAGGAAGGCTCTTTCCCTGAAGAGCGGAAACTTGCAACTACTGTCCTGATACCCAAACAGAGGAAGGCCATAGGGCTTGAAAATCTCAGACCGATTTTCCTGACATCGTGCTTGGAGAAAGTCGTTGAGCATGTCATTTTACATAAGTAACGCGTTATGTTAAGGGTAATCGGGTCTTTCCGCACTCGATGATAGGATTTCGGCCCGGACTCTCGGCTCAGTATGCTATGATCAGGATTAAGCATCAGCTCCTTCACCGGCGGACAAAGGATACTAAGGCACTAATTGGACTTGATGGGGAAAAAGCTTTCGATAAAATCCGACATTCTTTCATTCTACGGGTGCTATCGGACTTGAATATGGGGCGGCGGCTTTTCCATTTTGTCTAGGCTTTCCTTATGGATAGAAGGACATGTCTGAGGTTTGGGGAGATAAAGTCACAAATCTTTAAATTGGGTTGCTGTGGTACTCCGCAGGGATCCGTACTCTCGCCTATGCTATTCGATCTGGCGATGTCGAAGTTGGCTAATACACTGGACACTGTCCAGGATATTGACTATTCTATCTACGCGGATGAGATTACTATATGGAGTGTCGGTGGTAGTGATGAGGGCTTGAGAGCTGGAGGCTAGGCTGCAGAAGGTGGTAACGTTTACGGAGGAGTATCTGGGTCTCATGGGACTCAAGTGCTCCACTAAAAAGTCGGAGTTGTTGATCTTCAAATCTAAGAAGCTAGGTCATAGGGCGAAGGGTTGGGTACCGGAAGTTGAGCCTTGCATTAGAATTCATACTAGGGAAGGGTCGGTGATACCCAAAGTTGAAGCAATCAGGGTCCTGGGTTTTGTACTTGAAGCGAACGGATCGAACATTAGAACCATTCAGCGCATTACCAATAAGACGGAGGAGGCCATAAGACTTATAAGAAGGATCTCTAATAGGCATAGGGCTTTAGGAGAAGAAGGTGCGATGCGCTTAGTTCAGGCATTTATTATGTGTCATTTCTCGTATGTGGCAGCTGTGCTAAATTGGAATAGGGGAGAAAAATAAATTGGAAGCATTTATCAGAAAAGCCGTCAAGGCTGCGCTTGGTCTGCTTATTACTACGTCAAATGATATGTTGTTACGACTGGGTTTGCATAATACTTTAGATGAAATTGCCGAGGCTCAGCGTACTGCATAGAGGGAGCTGTTGCTAGGAGCACCAGCGGGTAGGTATATTTTACAGTCAATTGAAGAATCGGTGGCTGTGTCACACGATAGGGTGCCCCTACACGAGTTGAACGTGAACCTTAGAGCAAATATCATGGTTCGTCCGTTTCCGCGGAATGTGCACCTCGTGCACAATGTAGGGAGGCGGGTCGCGAAGCTAGGGCTTTGTTACGAGAGGCAAAGTATCAGGAGGAGGAGTCTGCGTTTGCTGACGCCGCATGGATTAATGGAAAAATGCTTATTCGATGGCGTCGGTGGTGATTGTAGATGGCAAAAGGAGCGTTACAAATGCCGCTTCCATTTATACCAAAGATCTGGGGGTTGCCGAACAGGTGGCTATTGCTCTAGCACTAATTGATCAAGAAGAGTTTTAGTGTTTAGTGACTCGCGATCTGCGATTAAAGCCTTCTCGAGAAGACTTGTTGCGGAACCGGCTAACAGACTGCTGAAGGGTAGGGATATCACTTCGCACACAGTTACTTGGTTCCCAGAGCATATGGGGACAGTGAAGGGAGCCCCGCGTAACCTCAACGAGGTGGCGCAGAGGGAGGCACGAGGATTAGTATGCCGTGCACTCCTTGAATGGGCTGGATCTCCCGCTCCTGAGTACAGGGACCAACTGTTAACCTACAGCGAAATCACCAAGCACTATTACTTAGGGCGCAGGGCATTCCCCCTGCCACATTCTAAATTAAGTAGGCCACAGGCGGTTACAATAAGGCTTCTGCAGACACGAACGTACCCTAACGCGGTCATCATGAATAAAATTAATCCGGACTGCGGGGTTTCAGTCTATTGTAGTAAGTGGGGGGTTTGCTCGATTTAGAACACATGCTTTGGCGCTGCTTGGCGTTGGCCGATGATGGTTCTCGAGGTGAACAGTGGTGGCAGCGGATGCTGCACAGTGAAGTGCTGGCGCACCAACTCAGGACTGTCCAGAGGGCCCGTGTGACGGCAGAGGGGCTTGGTCTCTCTACCGACGTGGGAGCGGCCCGCATCAGTCCCAGACGGATCCCTCAGGACCTAAATAAAGTTCTTCATACCATACCATACCATACCATACCATACCAACAATCGGAAGGGTGTTTAGATCTTCAATTTAAAATCCCGTCGACATTCAGTAGAACCAGAACCTTTCAAACGCTGATTCACAGTATGCGTCTCGGTACCACGTACACAAAACACTTTCTACCTAAAATTTCAAAAACTCATAGTGCAGAATGCACTTATGGCCACGCTGTACAGCATCTTCTGCTAGAATGTCCGCGATACGACACACAGACGTAACGCTTAGCACTTGATTTAGTAGCATTAGAGCGCATGGCCCTCAGCCTGAGCAAGATCTTAGGTTCTTGGCCATCATATTGATTGCAAAGACGAGAGTTACTGGCCCTGCAAAGATTTCTAGGAGCGAGCAATTTACTCGTTAAGTATAGAATAGAGTGTTTAAATGTGATAGAGCATTCTACGTTTTTCTTTTACCCGACTTTGGCCAATCCAATCGCTGGTTTTTTGTAACTTGATAAGACACATCCGTGAGTGCTTATGGTCCCTTATTTTAGTCTAGCTAAGTGACCGGACTTTGTGCTTACTTTAGTGCACATATGTGACTGGACACTTTGTTGATATGTTACTTAGTGGACTTTCAATTTTAGTGTGGCATTAGTGTACTTACGTGATTGGACTTGGTGCTCTTATGATTTGGAGTTGTCTTTCAGTTATAGTGTGACATTAGTGCATTTACGTTGCTTACGTTGCAGGAATTCGTGCTGTTATGATATCACTATTTTGTTAGGATTTCTACGGGTTTTTTTAATCCTTGTGTGAAATGGACTAGCCGGTGCCATTTAAAAGCGACATCTCGTAAATATCATATAATTAAAGAAAGATCTGCAATGTATCCTATGTCAGTGCTGGCGAACAATTTTGTGGCTCGTGATAACACAGTGTAGCGCAACTGGACGAGGAATGAGAACAATTTGACAAACGCACACTGCTGCGTACGTGTGTGTAAAATTCCTTTCTGTCTCCGTCAAGCCGAGCTGCCTGCGCTGTGTTACCGTGAATCTCAACGAATAAACCCCCCCCCCCCCCCACGTGCTGTACTCTTGGGGCCCCTTCACTCACGGGAACCGTGTTGCAGCTACTATTGAAAGCGACAGTGCAATGTACACTACAAATAACCTGTTTCCTACACGAAGAAAAGCAAGTTGATACAGAAACAAAAAATAGCAACAGCAATAACGAGTCTATTGAATAAGATATTGTTTGCAATATACTTCGGCACCGTTCCCGTTGGTGTCACTCCACTCATATTACACTGCAACATGAAATACCATCAGTGTCCACCTACATGGCACCTCGACCACAAAGCAGCCCGACGTTAGGAAAAGCGTCATTACAGAATACTCACGCCCCGATCAACGAAGTTCTGGAAGTTGCGAACAAAGACGTGCTCTACGAAGTTTATGTCCCTGGTCACAACGAAAGGAGCGTCGCCGTTGTAGAACCTGCGTCGTGAAATTGCATTTGTGCTAGGACGCCTTGAAATGCTTCGTCACTTGCGTAAGCATACGAGAGCTGCTTCGAGTGTAGTGTGAGAACATTCAATTCGTCGATGATATCTCTTAGAGAAAACTTACCCATATATATCGCCGTACTGGTCAAGCCATTTTCCCAGCACTTTATAAATCTCCTGTTGGAATATAGGTCAAATACTGCATAAGACAGCTGCTCAAGGAACAGCGCATACACTCTAAAAACAGTTTAAACTGGCAACTCGTTTACGCTCATACGAATGTCAACACCTTTCATGACTTCGCGCAAAAAAATCGCTTTTACGGCCTCTGGCGATCAACTCGCAGTCGCCCTCGGATAGTATTTACCCTGCTTGTGCCGAACCGGCGAAAATATCATTAGCGAAAGCATCACGTACCAGCCTGCAGCAGTACCAGCCTGCTTTCTATCAGTGCTGCTACAAACTATCATTTTGTGCTAAATAAGTCAGTTTTTTTTATACTGTAATAGAAAAAAAACGAAGCCACGATTGTTTTTGATTTTTCCTCACGCTTGGTCAGGCACCGGTCGTTGGTTGATTGCTCTGTTAATTCAGTTCAATGTAACCATTTCCTATGTACAGGGTGGTGAGCTAGACACTTAGTGTTGGAAAAAAATGTGGGAACGTCTGCAACGTCCCTCTAACGCATTTGTTCATTTTCTCGCTGCTTCTTTCAAATACTGTTGAACCTCGATGATAACCCTCTTGGACACCGTTTGGAGCTGATAACAACTTGAATCGTATTGCACAGAAATTGACGCAGCAAGTTCCTAGTCAAACCACTTAAATGTGGGCCTAAAGAGAATCATTGAATTGACACCTTCTAAATACACGTTGATCTCACCGTTGAGTGGTACTCCCGGATATTTCCCCATATTAGGCTAGGCTTTGGTCCTGGGATTCCAATTCTCTCGAAGTAAGAGAAATGCTGCCAGCGCCATCTAGACATAGACAGAAAGACAACTTAGATCAAGAAAGACAACTTGAAGAAAGACAACTTGAAGTCATCGACAATTATACGAATATAAGCGGAGAAAAACGACAGTGAATTCATCTTGGATTGGCTAGAGGGCTTTGCAAATGATATTACGGTAATCGGGGAATCTATATCTTACAGCACGCGTCCGTTATTCTCGAAAAACACTGTACAGAGAGCGAACCAAATCTGTTGTCCCAGGCTGCTTCTCCAGGCAAAAAAAATATTAAGGAATACTTAATACGCAATTCTCAATCTGTTTAATACCACCGCCGCAAACAAAATAAAAAATATGTCACGCGTTAGCGATACCTATTGACGGTAGAATATTCATTTAAATTAGGTCCCTAGTCTTGTGAATAAAGCAAAGGCTTTGAAAGTTCTAAAATCATGACTAAAAATTTTTGTTTAAAATATGCATTGATTTCTGCTTAATGCTGTTAGTGTGGTTCTTACAAGTGTGTATAGTAGAGAGAGGCACTGACCTTCAACCAAACGTTTATTGACATAATCATTCCTTCTTATATAGATGGTCTGCCACACATGCGCATGGTATTAAAGTTCCATCTTCTTCAAAAAATTTTTCCCCAAGGTTATTTTTTTTATAGCGCGATTGATGGTTTCGGCACAAACTTCAGAAAGCTTCGATATCAGTTCTGCTTCAATAATCTCTCCGATTACCGGGTTAGGATTCTTCCCGACCCAATTTAGGTTATCAACAAAGAAAAAAAACAAGGCTCGACAGTCACAAATATAGCAGTAAAGATCACGAACGCCTTCATTCTTCTTGTCGAAGTTCTTTCTGTGTTCTCTAAGTCGATCGCTTTAGAACCTATATTTGTATACTTTTAATTCAAATTTAGTAGGCTCACGTGCTTGCAAAAAAAGTAAAAAAGAAAGACAGACAGAGAGAAAACTACGACGATGATAGTGACCTCGAAGCGCTGGCACTGGTATTAGACTCGACTTGTTGGCCGGCCTCGACTTATTTTAGCTAACGAGTTCTCATATCACCCTTCTTCGCGCCGCAGCCTCCGCTTGTCAAACGAATATATTGTTGCGCTCTCTTTATCTGTGCCAGGGGAACGACACTGTTGTTTTCACTGTCCTTTATACTTTGATAAATAAGTTTGCGGAGAGGTTATCGTCAAGGTTAATGCCTTCAAGGTCACAAGAACGTACGTAAAAGGCTCGCACGGCGCGTAGATAAGCGAAGAGTATTTGCGCTTGTCCATGTGTACTGCGTGCCTTTTAGTAGCAGTTGTATACATATATACATGTATAATAATGCCACGAGCGTGCGACAGCTCACAGGTGTGTGTGCTTCTCTGGATTACTTGGTAGGCACGTTCCGTTTACTTCCTCACCATATTAGGCTTCCTTAACGGCACCCTTGACTTACGTTAACGTCGACAAAATTGTAAGCGTAAAGCACATCATCACCCGTTCAACTGAGAGCATACCTCATAAACTACGGTGCATGGCATTCATTCATTCTTTTTTCGGGCCTACGGGGTTACAAAATTGCATCTTCAACGTCTTACTAACATGGCCAGTCATAAGTTTTTTTTTTCATCAGAGCATTAATATCCACGTCTGATGATACGGGAAAAGCTCATTGTTTACATCTTCTAAAGCTGTTTACGTTGTATATAAATTTGAGTAGTGCGATGGGACTGGGACAAGAAATACAAGAAAACACACACAACAGAACAAGCACTTGCTCCCCATGGAGCTTTATTCGAAGAAGCACCAGGCAATTATAATCTGTCGAAAAAAGTACAAGAACAGTCTGCATTAACAGGTGTATCCAAAGGGCGCACTGCATCAGCTTGCATTCAATGTGAACCAACTCGCCGAAATCGTCTTTTTGTTTAAGCTGTTCTCGCTTTTGTGCTATAACGCTTCTCTAATGCCGCAATGCCGTCTCGGAGCCCGTGTTGCCGCGAGATCCCGTGTTGCACTCGTACTCAGAGCGCGATAGTACTGCATACTTACATGCGCTGTTTCGCTTAACAATAATTAACACTGAATATAGCGCCTAAATTTTAATTCTCGCCCCCACTACATCGTACCGTTCCAGCTACGTAAGCACACCCGCCAGCTCTCCCTCAACTCACATGAGAAGTGCTGCCAGTAGCACAGCCAAGAGGACCAGCAGTACGCCCGTGACGAACATAGTGAAGCACGCGAGCGAAAAACCCAGGCTCTGCGATTAGCGCCTTTTTATTGCCTGCGGTGGAGAGAGGAAAAGCTGAGCGAGGAGGTCACATTTTTCCCGCTCTGCAATGCACCGTCTCTCCTTAACTGACACGTCGCGGCGACGAAGAATATTGGATATGTGTGTGCCCCAGCGAAGGTAGCGTTGATGTATAGTTGGTACCATAGGGTGCCTGAATGCCGCTCTTCTCCTCACAGGGTGGTGACTAGTCTGCGCCGCCATATTGTGCCGGAACACATAAAGGCGCGCTATTATGGGCAGCGGGAATTAAGGTTCTGCGCTCGCTGACAGCGTAAAACTCTATTCAGCGTTTGCATAATTACGTGCATTGCATTTATTTACATGTAACCTTAAGAACGGACGTTGAACGCTTACTGTAAAGCAATAATAGAATGAGTTTCGAGCCCAGCTGACAACCAATTGTTCTTGCCGCGGATTGCCTTACGCGAAAATTATTTGTTTTTTTCAAACTCACTTTAAGCATTTGGTGTACTCCAATGTTTCCAGAGGTTCTCCTTCAAAAAAGACGCCATTGCGCCATGCTGTGAATTTTTCGGAATTTTTAAAGATCGTCTGTTGCAGATAACGTAATTCTAATCATAGAGATGGATTACTCAGATAGGCGGACATTACGTGCACGAGAAATAAAACACATACTAATCTAATAAAAATAGACTAATAGATTTCTTAGTTACTTTAAACGCACATAAAGCAATTTATGAATTTAACTGGTAAGTTTCCAAGGCGTTATCTTTAAGTATTCCGGTAAACTTAGAAGTCGTCACCCCGAGTAACTGTCACTTGAGTAAAACCATGCAGAAGAAGACAACCGGAAAACCGAAATATATTTCAAGGCAGCTCACCAACATGTTCAGGCTGCCTGAGGCCATAGGAGCCATGCACACAAACACGAGAGCTTTGACAGAGCAAGGCTTCAGTTTTTACGCTTTTTATAAACATTAAAACAGGTCAATTCAAGTTTACACCTGCGGTGGTTTTACTTCCATATTCTATCTCCCTCGTTACATCTAGCTGGTACGATCAGTGCAAGTATAACTCATGAGCCGCCACAAGAACACCTCGAGAACATTTTCCTCACATTTCAATGCTCAGTGCGTAGGATTGTTAGGAATCACATACTGATATTTAGCAGTCTTCTCATCACCTTGATTAAATTTATACAGCAAACGTCTAGTGCATCAGGAAATTTTCTGGAGGCCGTTGCACAAGAAGACACACATTTAAGCATCATGGCCAAGATGGACAACGTTCATGTCGACTTTTTTGCTGCGCTCTTGGTCGCGTGGAAACATGACGTGGGTGCCGCTTTTCGGTAGAGTTGTTGCACAAAGGTGCGCAGCAAACGGGCATGACGGACTATATTTAGCGATAGAATCATCAAGCACCTTTCATCTGGCTACGCGAGACCGACAATTCAACTCAGTGAACACATACGCGGCATAGTTGAAGTTACAAACACCAGACGAACACGACAACGCTACACTGACTAATGCCCGCACATGTACGGCTGCTTTGACAACTCTGATAAAATATGGCAGGGGGGTGGGGGGGCGACACGGGCCTGCTCAAAGTATGTCACCACGCTGAACGGCGAGAGAAGACGCTGTTATCGAGGCGTCCTTGCTGGCACTGCATAATATGGAAGAATTCGATATCTACTGCAGCTGGCCGTAAAGGTTTATCGCCCCACGCGAGGACGTGCGGGAAAGGACGTAGTTATTCCGGTCGGGATCCGCGCTATAGAGTAAATGCGCGTTGTCTTTTGAAGCGACACACGCACGCACCCACACACACGCACACTCTCATACACGCATACGCACATACGCACACACACATACTCTCATACACACCCATATACACGCAGAAGAGAGCACCAGCTTTTAAACCCATTAGCCATTGCACGAGAGTCGTCCAGCTCTTGTCGTTCAATGCCATTATATCGTTTAGCGTTCAAACACTTGTGAGGCTCGCGTACTGGGTCTAATGTGGCGTAGAGTTCTGTTGTCATTGCGCATACCGGTGCCCGAACAGGTGCCGCGACGACAAAGAACAACTTGGAGAAAGGGAGAAACGTTTATTAGAAATAAGTAAATAAAGGCGACCCCTGTAGCGCTTGCTGTGAGGCGTCTAGATTAAATTTATTGTTCCGCTTTACAAGAGGTACAGCAGCAAGGTGTTGCATGGCTTTCCAATGGGCACGGGTACCTCTTATAAATATCCAGTCGTTTGAACGTAATAATTGAGAAGATGGAGCACTAAGTTGTCACTAATTTTTGCTTTAGCAACGTCAAGGTTTGGGTTACTTGGTTCTGCAATATTTTATAATTAACAGCGCGATTTCTCTACAAGGACGAAACTCAAGAACAAACAATGACAAGCGCTGTCCTCGTCTGTTCTTCAGTTGCGTCTCCACCGCAAAATGGCGCTGTTTCGCTCTAAATTTTGGCGAGAATAAACGGCGCACTTTATAAAAAAACTGGAGAAAAAACTCCCACGCCTTCCATGGAAGAGGGAAACGAAGTTATGCTGTAGCTCAGCGCGTTAGTTGAGTTCCACAATACCTCGGTACGCGTGCGACCACGGCGTCAACTGTTTCCTTGTCTTAACCTATAAAGCACAAGGCTTGTCTGCTTAGAGTCACGAGGCAATGTTCTCAAAGTCGATTGTGTAAGTCCGTTTACAACGGCGTAAATATTACATTATGTGGGTAGTTCCTTACCGAACATTGACCTCGAACATTTTGTTCCGATAGGGGAAGATTTCCAGGTCTTTCAAGCATTCGCACATGACTTACCTACCCGGACTAGGGCGGGGACAGCCACCGAGGAGATATCTAATGGTCTCGGCATGAGTACAGGTGTATCAGGTGCGGCGGTCAGCCATTACATTGCGGAAGGCATGGGGAATGGTGAACGCAGCGCAGGGCCACAAACGCTATAACATGGCGCGTTTGCGCCATGGTAAAAAGGCAGTAAACTAATATAAGTCAGAGGACAACTAAAGTAGACGAGGCTATCAGATTGTTTGAGTATGAGAGAGTGTTTTCGTTTAGGAGGAGGACAAAGAGAGGGAAAACAGAATGAATGAAACCACGTTTATTCCACATTAAAATGCGTCGAAGACGTATTTAATGTGAAATTTTCTGCCCCTTTTTTTCTTCTTTTATTTGTTAGCCAAATTAAGGCTGTACATGCAAAGTCAACACAGCCATACCCCATGGTGGACATTTCTTGGACCAGCCCGGCCTTATCTGCCGGTAGTTCCACGGCACGGCGCCGCTGTCAGTCGTTGAAAATTGCGGTTGTGCTTAACGACAATGCGAGGCCACATGTGGCGATCAGAACTGCGATATGCTCCAGCCAATTTGCAGGGAACGTCTGGACCCCCCAGAATACAGTCCGGACCTCGTCCCTGTGATTTCCACGTTTTCTGTCCGGTGAAGAGGTTCCTGGCAGGACAGCGATTCACGCGCAACGATGAAGCCGAGACATCAGTCCGACGGTGGTTTCACAGTCAGCTCGACGAATTCTACCGCAGGGGCATCTCAAATGTAGCGTTTCGATGGGGGAAATGTCTCAACTGGTGCGGGACTATTTGTGAGAGTAGGGTAAGGTACGTAGAATAGTACGTATATTAGTAATTACTTGTATGTACCTTATTTTGACTAATAAACAATAAGGGCAAAAACTTTCTGATTCGTCCTCGTATATGACGGACTAGATACGGCCTAGATGAGTAAGGGGTATGGAAGTGTAAAGGCAGAAAAAAGGAAGAGAGAAAAAACAATCAAAAATTGTCCACACAACTCGATACAACACGTGAACTCTCAATGAATGTCACAAAGTACGTAGATACTCTGGAAGTGGGATATACGCTTAAGTTCTTCGGTGCCGATGGTCATCTAGACCAATCTCTCAGTACCATCTCCTCCGATAATCAGCCACCTTTAAGCCTATCTAGCATAGTCGAGATTAGTTTTCTTTATGCAGTTTAGCGAAGGCAATCGTTGTATCATGCTTGTTGTTTTGGTAAACGGGCAGTCGGTATTTAGGCGAAAGCCTTAGACGGCTCATGGGAGAAAAATCCGATGTCCGTCGTTACGCTATCCGGCATTATGGCACCAAAGTCCATGGCACCGAAATTCATAGGGAGTACAACCCTCAACCTTTGGTTGGAGTCGAACCCACCACCTTTAGGGTTGATTAGGTAGCAGGTAATGAAGGCACAGTTAACTAAGATATAGTTAATAATGGCACTCGTACACACTACCTTTGGTGGGAGCCGAACCGACTTGGAGATATGCGCGAATCGGCCTGTCTCCAAGTTGGATTCCAGTTGTCATGGTGAAGGTCGAGAGTCCAACCCATGACCTTGGTTTAAGTCGAACGCATTACCTTTTGTGTTAATTAGGGCGAAGCTATTAAGGTGTGGTTCATTAATATAGAGTTAATTAAGGCACTCGAACCCGCGCCCTTTAGGGAGCGTCAAACCCATGACCATGGTTGGAGAAAACAATAGGAAGCAACAACGCATTCGAAAGAAAAATGTCAAGTATTGGAAGGAATGTCTCGTGAGCGGGCAGGCTTTCGCCTCCATCCTCTTTAGCGTATGCTAAAGTGACTGTCAACGTTTTAAGTACCTGTATGTTATATTCCACGCCCTGATCTATTACAAACGGTTTATGCGGGTTCTATTGCCACACCATTCTATAAATAATGTTGCTCCTACCAGGTCTTACATTCTTGACATTTTTTATACTTCACCTCGTGAACGTAGGTTTTCGTTCGCGTAACTTGGTCACGAACAGCTTTCCATCACATCTATCAGGGTGAAAAGCCATAAAAAATATGTTTTCTATATGAGCACCCTTTGCTTGAAAGGTCGTCACCTCCGAACTTCATGCAGACACAGGGCGCCTCGTGGAGTAATGTATGTTCCGGAACAGGGATCGCCGCCCATATATGGAATTTCATGTTTTATCTTAATTCTGTACAAAAGCTGTCAGTGTTCATAAGAAAATACTATTTCGGTATTTTGTTGTTGTTGTTGTTGTTGCAGGGTTATTTTTAAACATACCAGTTGGTCTCTGAGAGTAGCAGAAGGACTACTAAGGGCAGGAAAACAGCTGATGGCACAAGGAAATGAGATGGAGATACGATGCAGAAGTTTGCAGGTGGAGGATGGATACATCGTGGCTCAAATTTGGATGAAAACTTCTCGGCGGAACGGCTAGCACCCTGCTTCAGATAGAAAAGATAACAGTAAAGAAAAACTATACGTTTAGTGGGCGTCTTTAGCGGTGTGTTTTATATACGCAACGTAAACAAAACACGCCGTAATACACCACCTACAAGCTAATTAAAGTATCTACTTGAGACCGCTGTCTCAGAAAGGTTGGAAGCGCCTGCTCTGCACGGGACAGAATGGAGGAGGCTGACGCAGGTAAGGTGTGTTGCAACCGTAGCTCCGGTGATGTCAGATGTTAATTCACCGTGGAGGAGGGGGGCGGGGGTGACGTGGAGCTAGGCCAAACATCCGAGAAGTTTTAAAACACACTTTTATATTTACATTTTGTAGAAGATTGATGATGAATACTGAAGGTAAGATGATCACGTTCGAGTTAAACCTGCCGATCCCTTCGCCAAGCGTTCACCTCCTCTTTTACACCCTCTGTCGTCCTTGTCCCGTCGCCTCACCACAGTCCGGCGTCAGAAGATGGATGACATCATCCCCCCGCCAATCCGCAAGTTGCCAGCCGTTTTCCTACCTAGAAAGCTTGGCCCTAAACACACGCATAGCACTGTGTACGAACAGGGAAATAGGGACTACAACGACCCCATTTCCGGCACGGTCGTGGTAATTTGGGCTGATGTGAAGTGATGTGAAGAAATGCATCGCCTTGCTAATTGCCCCTCCCGGGCAGAGCCCAGCTGTTTGCCATGAGTCAGTGCAGTTGGAGATGGCTTTGACGGGATCGTAGACTCATTCACCATTGTTGCCTCCTCCGTGAGCGGCTGGTTTTCGGGGTAAACGGCCGATCACGACAGTAGTAACTGGAGATTGCAGAGAAAAGCATTTGTCCTGCCAGGCAACTTAAAAATTGTTGTTGTTGTTGTTGTTGTTGTTGTTGTTGTTGTTGTTGTTGTTGTTGTTGTTGTTGTTGTTGTTGTTGTTGTTGTTGTTGTTGTTGTTGTTGTTGTTGTTGTTGTTGTTGTTGTTGTTGTTGTTGTTGTTGTTGTTGTTGTTGTTGTTGTTGTTGTTGTTGTTACATGTTAAAACTTCAAGCTCACCGCGTTTCTGCGTTGCTTTCTTTTTGTTCCATGGGAGTGAGAATAGCAGGAACCAAGGAACTGAATTTTTGTTACAACCATGTGAACCAAACAGACGATGAAGCCAAAGAAAGTAAATAGTTTTTTCTGATCTATATCAATAAACTATAAGGAAAACGGAAATAAAGATCAGCGAAAATACAACTTGCTTCACGTTTGCTGTCTTCGATGTCCGTTTGATTCATAATTTTGGCGTAAGCGTCATCAACACCAATGGCAGTTTTTTTTTTCAAATCAATTTGTTTACTATTATTGTATCAAAATTGACTTAACCATTCTGCACTCCACAACGCATGTGCGTTCAAAAGAAATTGCCTCTCCTATGAGCAATTTCTTTTTCAAATGTTCTTTAACCGTTTGCTCATTCCTTGTTTTTAAAATTTTATGAATTCATGTGACATGTTTTTTTTTCGAAGAGCAACTATTGGAAATGTCTTCAGATGACTAGTCGCAGTAAATTGTCCTGATCTGGCCATTGTGTTCAGCGAGAGCGATTTGATGAACGCTCGAGGCATTGTGCCAGGTGTCAAGTTCCTCGAGTGAAAGACCCATCCCCGTACCAGCTGTCAGACACTGTGCATCGTACTGTTCGTACAGAAATATTACATTCTATAAATCCAGTGTGTACGCAGAGAGCATTATGAAACGAGATTTTTTTTGTTTTTTCACAGCGAAGCTGTCTGTGGCTAGGATCTTTAAATAATGTGTGAGAGATGTTCACGAAAACGAAATGTCATGTGGGCCGATCCTGGTGATGGTGCAGAAAAGGTCCAAGCTGAATGGCACATACCCCTGTGGGCTCGGGGACTTGTCACGCGCCCTTGAACTACCCCTGTCACACGTGGGACCCAAAGAGGTCCTATGCACAAGATTAAGAACAGATGTTTTACAGCAAAGCTGTCTACGGCTAGGATCTAGAAAAAAAATGTGTCGGAGATGTTAGCAAAAACAATGCACCGGCGCGATGAACGCTGTTGCCAACACGCTATATTCTATGACGATGCGTATCGAAATGTTAGTGATAAAGCGTAATAGTGTGCCAACCAATAACTGTGCATCACTCTCTCTTGACATAGCTATTTCTCTAGTCTATGACGATGTGTGTCAAAGCGACAATGATAAAATTTTAGTGCCCTACCACTCTGTAAAGGATAACCACCGAAGCTGTATTGACAACACTACATTGACAGACAGACTACATTGACAACAACATTGATTTTTATGGTTGTTGCTACATTGATTGAATAAAGATACATGCACGTAGCTTCGTGGTTTTCATAGTCCTTATTTTGTCTCATTCTTTACCACAGTGATCAAAGCTTTGTGGTATTTGTGGCACACCGTGATTGGTTTCACTGCTATGCTAGACACGCTCTTGCCAAAGGTTAAATTTGTAGACGGCCGATGACGCGTGGTCGGCATATTGACGTCTGTGTAGCACTCAATTTCAAACTGTTCCAACAGGAAGGATACAATCCACTTGCCATCGGGGCGCGCTAGGTCGACGTTAGTCTCCCAATATGACGATCGACTTGTCTTTGACAGATGAGAAACAACCAAAGGGGTCTATTAGAAAGGTCTCAATGTATCCTTTGGACGTAGCCGGAGGGACGTAGACCATCGCGACAACGGTCCCATCTTCCATCTGCACGGCACATACACGATGGTCCCGACCCGTCGGCCGCTGCGCGTTTGGCGGCTTTCGTTCCCATACACGCTTTTGTTCTCTGCTTAAGGGCACGTTCTCCTCAGAGCGAACTACGCGCGTCCTGCCCATGGCAAGTCCAAAGTGCAACTAATTAGAGTCGCTGGGGCTGGCTTGCTCTTCCCGCGACGAACAAGCGAAGGAGATTACAATGGACAGTTGGTCCTCTCACCCTCCTTCTTGTGTCTCTCTCTCCATTTGTTTGCCCGAAGAAAAAATACATCCAGAGCGACCGCCGCGATGACTGATAACATCACGCGGAAACAGTTGGACGGCTGATCTCCGATTGGACATCTCCGACAAATTTTTTTCCATATCCTAGCCATCAACAGCTTCGCTGTAAAAGGCAAATGTGAAGATGTGGCTCCATTACCTAGTCACTACACCATTGTACGGACACTGCGATGCCCGTAATGACAACCAACAACTGCGTACCATCCCAGATTACCGAGACGATGATGAGGACGAGGACGGAATAGAGGGCGAGGTATCAGTTTCCGATCCAGATGATACCACACAATGCACCTGAGCGATGAACACTTGCCCGAACGCTTGTCTATGACGATGCATGTCGAAATATCAGTGATCTGGAACAGCGCAGCAGTTACTTGGCTATAGAGCCGCGTGAGAACATGACACGAATCTCCCTGATATATAACGAATACACCGAGGAGCTCTCTTTCCCACTGATCTACTTAGGTCAACAGCGGAAAATTACTAGCCCCCATTCAACGTCATTTGTCAAAGCAACAAGTGAAATTAGGCACACCGACCGACCGGGATCAGACCATGTTTTGTACATGGCCATGAAGGTCATGTGCCATAACATGTTTGATAAGATGGTGACCTTCAGAGCAACTTCCTCAACTGATAACATTACGCGGCGACAGTTGGACGACGGAGAATTTGTGAGGAATGCCAGCGACCAAGACTTGACGTTCATGCAAGGAGTTGAAAACTCTGTGCATTACTGGATGAAGCGTGAGCGACGGGTCTTTGCAATGATTTAGCGTACTTAGGAAACCGACGGCAATTTTGACCATGTCCGCCTCCGAGGTCCACTGGAGTCGCCTCAGTGAATTAATTGTTCGAGCAGCTGCGTGTACGCAGTAATGCGTCTCTGCAGTGCGCAATAATTGACCTACTTAGGTCATGCTGAACTATGGAACAACGACCCGGTCGCGTGCGCCACATATATATGCCAACAAGATGTTCAACGTCATTCTCAACATTCTCAATGATTCCCGCCTCTCACCGCTTAAGCCGTACACGGTCCTTGACCACTTCAAGCGAGTTGAATTCCAGCAACGAGAGAGCCCACGCGTCCACATTCTGGTGTTGTTGGACAATGCACCCAATGAAGAACTATGTCCATGCCTTGTACCGTAATCGTGCTGAAACATCTGGTGTCTCTCGACAAGTCGGTACTGAAGCGTGCGCGGACCCAAACACACCAATATACAAACACCTGCTATAAGAAGAATGCCACAAAGTGCATGTTGCAAAACCTGCAAACCTGCAAAACCTGCAAAACTTTCAGGCCCCTTCGAAGTGACATTAAAATTAAAAGCACCGGAAATAGCTATACACATGATGTGAAATCTAGCTTTACTTGCACAAGTTCGATGTGATTTATATGCTTGACTGTCTCTTCTAACAGAAACAATATATCGGTGAAACGGGACAATCAATGAACGTCAGGTTAAACGAACAATGCACGGACACAGCTGAAAAGCTTCCCAAAGCCGTCGCCGAGCATTTCAATGCGCCACAGACCCAATGAACAACTGGCCTCAGAAATTCGACGCATGTATCATCGTAGCCATGACAAGGGACTCAACATCATCTTTCAATGGCTTCCAGGACATTGCAGCATCAGCGGGAATGACCAAGCCGACGAAGCCGCCAGATCTGCATATGAAAGTGCTCAACGTGTCTTGATTCCGCTTTCGCGAACAGATGCTGCGGCTGGGCTCCGACTGATGTACCGTGAATGTACTTTGCCTCTGTGGGACTCGAACGCTTTCACCATGTGTCGTTTGCGTTCGTTGTCTCCGGACATACGAATGCGCCTACCGCCTGGGTTACCACCACGTGAACATACCATGCTGTACCGTTTGTGGCTAGGCGTTGCATTTACGAACTCGTAGGCTTTCCCTATTGGAATGGCCAACAGCCCCACGTGCGCCACATGCAACGTCGATGAGACTCTCGCACATATTATCTGTGTCTGCCCGCGATATAGTGCCCAGAGACAAGGGCTGTGCGGAGTACTGGACCAGTTGGACAAGCGTCCACTACCAGAATTCAAAGCTTTAGGTCAGTACTCCCTCAGAACATCCACGCTAAAGACCTTACTCGCGTTATTAAGGTTCCTGCGGTCTGCGGGGCTTCACGATAGACTGTAAGGACGCCGCCCCCTACCGCTCTGTAGTGTATGCAATGTGGTCGTGCTCGTCTCTATTTCTTTCTATTTCCGCCTTCCGCTCTCTTTCTCGTTTATCCCCCTTCACCCTTCCCCCCGTAAAGGGTAGCCAACCGGAACTGTCTCTAGTTAACCTCCCTGCCTTTCTATGCATCCTTTTCTCTCTCTCTCTCTTTCTCTCTCAACCAACCAGGTCATAACTGATTAACCTAAACTCTACATCTTACAGTAGAATTTCTGTTCTGATCGAGAAAGAAAATATAGAGAATTATACCTCATCCTTAAGTTCAAGACATTGCAACCAATAGGCATAAACGTTTCAAAGGGAGCTGTAGAATCTATTCGCTATGCTAAATCTTCAGCTATAGGCAACAACACTTGGTTAATTTTCATTTGGTTGCTTAGTTTTCTTCCCCTCTTTCCTTTTTTCTTTTATTCTTGTTTTCCTTATATATATATATATATATATATATATATATATATATATATATATATATATATATATATATATATATATATATATATATATATTCCATTTCAGTAATTTATTTTTTTTCATGGGCACCGTTTTCTGCCGCTCCTTTTATTATCTTTTTCCGAGCGACGATAGCGCACTGACCTCCAGCGCAGCAGATAATGAAGGGGTGCTGTGCGCATGGCCGTGTCACCGACCGTGTGCATAGCAACCCTTTATTCTCAAGTCTACACCCTCGCCACTGACACACCTTTGGTCGTTACCTCATCCACCCCTTACCGCCTTACCTCATCTCCCCTTTAGAAGAAACCACTTATATATACTGCTGCGAGGAAAGCATATGTCGCCTTGAAAAAGGCAAGTCCACTTGTCGAAACGTTGGCTCCCGCTTTTACCTCGTTCTCGTTTTGATCATCGTCTTGAATTTCCATCTCCCGCTTTCCCTGTGTTTTCCCTGAATTTACACAACATTGTAGCTTCGGTACGAAAACCGATGAATGACACCGATTGTTCGACGCAGACGAAATGAGGGCGGTGGAATGACAACGGCGGTATAATTCGCGATTTAATGATGACCGAATGATTATGAATAGAGAGACGAAGAAGGAATTACATCAATGGAACGACGAAGGCCGTATGACGATGACAGCAAAAGGACAATGCGATGTCGTTTCTTAAATAGTGACAATTGCAAAAAGACAGCGCGATGACGACACCATGAGGACAAGGTTATGACGACGATCTCGTGAAGACGACGGCGAGACGACAGCCGCCAGATGAAGAAGTCAGAATAATGATAATGAAACTATCACAACGGCATCCCTAAGACAGTATGACAACGAATTCATTGACGACGTTTGTCTGCCTGGCGATGAGGCAGCGACGACGATGTCGTGACAACAGCACGAGGACTATGAAATTACGACGAGTGTATGACGACGATGGCATGAGTAGTCGTCGTCATATGCAATGACCACACGACGACGGCGTAACAACAAACGCACGCGACTGTATGACGACGATGGCGTTACTATCGATGGCGTGACGAGAGTCGGGTGACAAAGGTTGAATGATGACAATGCGATGACCGCGATGGCATCTATACCATCACAAACCTAGTAGCCAAAGCTATTAGACAACTTGGGCCACTGGGTCGGTGTAGATGTGTAGATGACGGTATGACGTGAGTCAGATGACGAATCTGGTATGACGACAATGAAACGACCATGATGGCATCATGACTAGGAGCACTTAGCTACACTGGCCCAAGCTTCATCATCATCATCATTTATTGGTCCTTAAAGACCCCTGGAAGGGGCATTACATAAGGGGGGGAAAACATTGAACACAACAACGCAGGTCACTGTAAAACATTGTCACAATCAGTGATCAGCAGGGTATATACAGAAAAAAAGAGTACAAGAACCCTTTAAGCATATGCAAATATAAAAATAGCAACAGTAAAGCAAACAGAGGCAAACAGAAGAAGACAATAATTTCCACATCATGTTTTCAAATAGGACGTCAGCAATTGCCGGAACTTAAATGGATCGCGTTCTATTACAATATGGTCTGGTAATGAATTCCATTCTTCAATTGCAAGAGGCAGGAATGACTTGTTAAATGCGTTAGAGGAGCCGTGCAGACGTAGAATGCTCATGGAGTTGAAAAGACGGCGTGATGTTCGGAGAGGTGGTAGCAGAAGAGAGTCCCGAAGCGAAGGAAAACAGAAGTATAGTTTATGAAATAATGCCAAACGGGCGATTTGTCGTCTGAGTGTCAGAGGCTCGATGTCAAGCGATAATTTTATATTGGTAACGCTGGAGTGAGTGTCGTAATCGGATGAAATATATCGGGCTGCACGGTTTTGAATGGCTTCTAGTCTATCGATTAGGTAAGCCTGATGTGGATTCCAAATTGGGGAGCCAAATTCTAGTTTGGTTCGGACAAATGTTTTGTAAGCTAGACTGCGAATAGAGGGAGGGGAGAAGCTGAGGTGCCGTCTGATAAACCCAAGTGATTTCCCGATCGCGAGGAGATGAGCAAGTAGCACATTGCTTACGTATACTTACACAACTCCAGTGGAGTTCCTCCTTGCCGTCAACTCGCGCCATGTTATCGGCTAAGTCGATAGGTAACTGCAATAGGAGAGAAAGTTGGGCAAATTGATAGAGTAACATAATTTTTTTGCTGCACAAAAGGACGAAGACGTGGACGAGATACACCGATGGCATGTTCCATTGTTTTTAAATGCGCAAAGATTCCTATGCCAGCCCAACGAGGAAACGCATCCGTCCGTCCGTCTGTCTCGTTAGAAGAATCACTATAAAGAATTTATTGCATAAAAAGTTAAGTCGAAAAGAAAAGCGCTGGCGGTAGTGAGTTTCGAAACTACGACCCCAAGGGGCTCAACAATGGGCTCAACACAAACGCTTGCAGAAGATGAATATATCTGAACCATGTGAATGTGTTGTGCCGGTGTTACAAAACTAATGTCAAAGGAGAACAGTTTGCATTAAGGCTTTGTTGAAAGGTTTCGTGATGGTGGAACATAAGACATCTCTAGGACCACATGTAGAGCCTACTTGGAGATTTGTAGACATCCGAGAAATTCTGATTAATGCCAAACACGCCACATCGCCAATGCATTCCGGTGGTGTCGCGCGATGCGCCTTCTGTTGAGGCGTTCTTTCACAGGCCGAATGCCACCGATCTCTGAGGGGTAAAGTTCTTCATACCGCGCGCACACACAGATAAGCAGTCAATCAGTTGATAAGCATGATAGGGAGTGCTGAATTACATGCGTCTCGTCACGGTTGATAATGGCTCGATGTGCTTGGGTAAGGTGCTAAAGCGGCAATAAGGGCTTACAATGATAGGGTAAACTCTGATAAGGATGACAAGGATGGACAAGGGTTGTTAAAGGTCTTATCTAGTTCAGTAAGGTTCATAAGGACTGATAATAGTTGACTTGGGTTGGATCACGTTTATAAGTTATTTAGGTGTCAGTACGGTCGATAATTGCATGATGCGGTTGGATAAGGTGCTAAAAGCGATAAGGGCTTACAATAATCGCCGCAATTCTGATAAGGTTGATAAGGACCGATGAGGGTTGATAAGGGTCAGATCGAGTTCGATAAGGTTGATAACAAACGACAACGATTCATGAGAGTTGGATCTAATCTGGTGAGGTTGATAACGACCGATAAGTGCTGATAAGTGTCTGTACTGGTCAGATAGTGTGACAAGATTGATAATGACTCTGGATCGCGAAGAGATGAGCAAGTAGCACATTGCTTACGCATACTTACACAACTCCAGTGGAGTTCCTCGGTGATTTTTTATGCGCGTTGCAATCGCTCATATACGATCTTTTACAGCGGAGGTGTGTATGGCTACGCTACTGCAGCATATAGTGTCCGCACACAAAAACTATCATTGCCAATAGCTTAATTCCCAGAAGCAAGCAAAAATGCAATGGCTCATAGCTCCGTAACGCAGAGGCTACAAGCACTCAGCAAAGTGAAGCGAAGACTACTCACATTCCTTTTAATAACTTATACAACACATAGAACAGCCCGTCGAAAACTGTCTTCAACGTTTCGTACCGCTGTAAGCAATGAGCAATGGCTCATATATCCCCCCACCATAAGCAAACAAAAAATGCAATTGCTCGGAGCCCAGTAACGTTCATGGCTACTCACTTTCGGTAGTTAGTTACGACGCTACCCCTCTGGTCGCTGTCGGTTATATTAATATGGATGGGTCGCTACCAAAAAGGCAGTGGTTTACGCGTTCCATATTGCAGACATATCCCTTGCGATGCCGCACCAATTGGTCCCAACCGACCACCCAGCAGTGTACGCGCATCAGTTTGACATTATCAAATAATGTGTCTGCAGTTGCGAGTAAGCCGATCAGTGTATGCCATAGGTACCACAAAGCCATTGTGACCATCTTTTCCACAAGTAATCTTGCCACCATGTTTGCAGCTGCACTGGTCACCTTATTGAAGTGTAATGGCCCCTGAATTTTAAAATAAAATCTTCAGTTGAGAACAACGCTGGTCATGTGTGTCGCGTCTACGTCTTCGTCTTTTCGCGCTACAACAAAATTATAATAGATACGTACTTTGAAACGTACGTTGCTCTTGTACTACTTTTCTCAGGATTGCAGTGAGCCTGGAATGATCCCAGATGGGCTGCAACTTTGTTGCTGAGAACCGCCATGAATAATGACAACTGCCATATGCTAGAATTATTACTAAACTTGAACTGCCACACGTTTTCTACTAATGATGTTTTCAATGACAGCCTTCTTTCTTGATGATTTTTTTAGAAATAAATGAGATTACTTTGTTTCAAGATGTTGTATTTATGAGCATGTTCCTATACCAACTCACCCAGCTTCACCAACTCACCCAGCTTGCCGTCTTAATTCAGTATTTATGAGGTTTTACGCAACGCAACAGCGGGGTCAAATTTTCATTTAAAGCTAGCCACTGCACTAGTTGCTCTATAAAGTGACAAGCTGCATGTCATAAAAAAACAAGCGTACTTCATTCTTGAGCAAGTCTTCATCTGCGCCTATCGCTGACTTTAAATCCAGGTAAAGAGACGTACAGCCAGAGCCGTGCATACGTAGAAATTAACAATTGTTTATTGCACACACACCAAGAAATAGACACAAAGCGGCTCTAAACGAAAATTGTGGCAGAGATACGTATTTTGTTTTTTCACTTGGTTTAGCAACGAAGCGTTGCAAATATGGCAGCACGATCCGTCCTTAACTCACACACTGAACCCCACTTTTTATTGCCTGTAAGGCATAGAAAGCAATGGTGACATTTAAGTTTCGTCACCCTAAAGCATGCCAAATGTTTCATAAACAGTGCACTATTAGGAGCTACTTCGAGCATCAGAATTGCATTCGTTTTTTGTTGTTGATGTTGTTGTTTTTACCAGGCAATACGCTGGAAGGTTCGCTTGACTAAAAGTCGTGAAAGTGGCCACACAGGGTCCAAGTGACCGTTGCATGGCAGCAACAGCGCAAAGTGTATATATTCTGTTTCAGGTGCGCCGTGATAGACAAAATAAAAGAAACAAGCAAATTGCATTAGCTAATTTAACATAATTATAAGTCACAGAATTCCAGATAAAATGTAGCCATAATAAACAAAACAAAAATTTAAATTGCAAGCAGCATCGTCGATATCATTTGTAAATACTTCGTCGTTTTCTAAAAGACAACAGAACAAAAGTACAGAACGCAATTTTTGTTACTCCAACCAGCTACATTCTCACATGTTTTTAGTGTTACTGGAACATTTTATGTTAAAGTTTGGTGGGCGCATAAGTTTTACAAAACAGGGGCAAAACCACATTTTGCTATTTCTGGTTGGCACTGTATGACGTTCGAAGCGTGATAAGGCTGTTATAAAGTTTGAGCCTTCACCGTTCGAAAAACAGAGTGTATACAACAAACTAAAATACATACCTGTTTTCAACGCGTATTATATTGAACTCTTCAAATGCTTTACACGCGCCTAAGCGTTTACTCTTTCGAATGTAGCGACTATAGTTCTTTCTCTCCTTTCTTTTTTTCTTTCTTTTCTCAGAACAAGGATATCACTTATCTTTATTTTGTCGTCGTGACCCCATGTCATGGTACAAAAGTTTAGCTTTGCTTTTCACTCGATCGACCAGTTAAATGCTTTTTTATGAGGATAAGCAGCCATTTTATGATGCTGATTTCATATACTATAATCCCAACACCGAGAATAATAGAAGATACCATAAGCATCGAGAACACGAACGAAACGATAACATTGTGCTTAAACTCAGAAAAAGCAGAGCTAGGACCATTTGAAAGTATTGAAGTATGGGGCAATAAAAAAAAACTTTATATCCCCCAAAAAAGCAAAAATATAAAATTCTGAGGACCCATAGGCAACATGACACAACTGTCTATCGAGAGATACGTGGAATTTGGGGACAGCAGTTTTTTGAGTAAATATTCACAAGACACTAGACCACGCGACCAGGATATGGTTCTGATTATTGAATGGTCATAAGCGCCATATTCTATGTATATTCGGAAATCTTTCAATTAGACCTCCAGTCAAGAAGAAAAACTTGTCTGAGTGATAGGATAGGAACGTGTCATCCAGACGTTAATTCGTCCGAGAAATACGGCAAATAATGCATAAGTATGCGTCCTACCGAAATCTCCTTAATGATAAAAGCAAGTATGTAAATATACGAAGGAATGAGCTGCTATCATTTGTACGGGCAGTGCCTGCAACAGAAACTGACATGTCCCGCTCCGCCAGATAGCTACCTAGCGCCGCTAGAGAAATAATTCTTTCTTCCCCTCGTACTTGGCTTCAATGTCATGTGCTACATCCGGGGCTCGTCATGCAGTCCCAGTAACACGACGGGCACGTTACCACTCGCACGTTTGACATTAAGCACTTTTGTTCAGACGGTGACAGATTATCCATGGTCCGCAGGCAGGTGTTGACACCATGGCTCGTGAGCCCATGTCCATTTTCCCCTGGAGAAAATAAAAGCGAATATGCATTACTTAGGTGACATTGTCTAACACATGAAGCCTGCCAAATGTGTGCATTTCACACTGACGTTTTCGTTCCATTTCGGTTACGAAAAATGTCTTGATTGACATATTGATGAAGAGCTCATATATACGCACACACAACACGCTCACAAACACATACATACATGCATACATACATACATACATACATACATACATACATACATACATACATACATACATACATACATACATACATACATACATACATACATACATACATACATACATACATACATACATACATACATACATACCAATTTTCTGGAACAAAAGACTGTCCCATAGTTGCAGGGATAAAACTCATATTACTCCTTTGTAAAGGAATAAGCACAGTTAGGTGCATCCCTAAGGCATTTAAAGAAGTAATGGTTCCACCTGCTAGCTTCGAACTTTATGAATAGGTTGTGATATGTATACTATTTGATGACCCTGCAGCCTGCGAACTCTCCGGTAGTAAGTGGGGTAGGCACGTTTGCAGTCGCCTGTTAAAACATTCAGTTCCATTCAACTACAGTCGAACGCCTTTACAACGAAGTGCTTGAGGCCTCAAAAATCATTCGTTATACCGGTCACTTCGTTGTAAAGATAGCGCGTCGCGCAGCTCGCAATAGAGCTGGGACAGAAGTACTCCTTCGTTATAGTGGTTATTTCGTTGTAAAGGTGTTCGATGTAGAATCGCTTCACTCTATCCTTATGCTAATTAATGTGGCAAAAGGTGGCTGGCATTTACGAACTCTCTTGATGTGAGGCGGTCTGCACCACCCATCTGAAGTTGAAATCGTTGCACTGGCAAAACAGCTCGCGTAACCATGTGTGAAACGTCATTCATCTGTTTGTTATTCAACGCCCTGTTTCTTGCGTTATTTTGCTGATGGAAGATCGCTCTGCACACCTGTTAGTCAGAAAGGAAGTGCAATGGAGGGCTCAAATAATTGTGGCGACAGCAAAGTGCGTTTTTCTCAGATCACCTTTTTGGTGCATAGTGCCGCCAAAATAAAGATTTATTTATTTATTTATTTATTTATTTATTTATTTATTTATTTATTTATTTATTCTTTCATTGTGTTATTATTCATCATTGGTTGATTGCGGGAACCGAGAGTACTAAAGCCACCAGCCTGGACCTCGAAGCTTTCTTTCTAAACGTGTGTGGTAAAAATGGCTACGCCAACTCATAGTTGTATCGGCCATGGCTTTACGATCTGGATGCCAATGTGTGTGTGGCGACGAGCGCTGCTTTATGCGTAGTCCATAATTTTGCTTCTCACCATCTGGGATGGGCCGAGCTCCAGGCGGAACTTATGCAACACTTTTGCAATCGTGAATTTTGTCTGCAACGTGGCGATTCTCAAGCCGACGCAGTTGCGGGGTCCAATGCCAAATGGGCAAAAGGCCATCTTCTTCAGTTCTGCTTCATTCTCCGGGGCGAATCTGCAAATCAGACAAGTCGGCAAAAACTTTTTGTTATTACGATAGCGATTATATGAATATTCGAAGCGCACTCGCCCCGTCGTCGTCGTGCTGTCCCGCTATCGATGGCGCATCACGAGCCGTGGGTGAAGCGCTGTAAGGTCTACAAAGACTAGCAGTGCATTTGGCTGCAAAAGTTACGAAGGACGCTCCGCTCAATAAGCGCTGTCTACCGTGTCTCGGCCGGAGCCATTGCAAGACAGCGTTCTGATTGCCGCTCCTGGCACGACCGTTGTGCGTGCCCACATTGGCATTTTTGGTGAGCAGCTGTGCGCGTAGGACACCGTGGCGCATGCACTGGCACTAGTGGAGTGGACAGTAAGTACATAGATACATACATTCAGGTGTATGTGAGTGCACGCCGTTTCATACACAGCAGGCAACGCTGCACAAGCTGCGCGAGTAGTGCGGACCTTAAAGCCTCACTCATCGCGCTTTGAAGCTCAGTTACTCTTGATCTGTAATGGTTCCTACGAAACACTACTTCACACATTCCAACTACTGCTTGTGAACGCTAGTTTACGTCAAATCACTTATTACTTGTGCATATTTCTGCATCCAGTAGGCCACTTATGCGCCTTATTTTGGTCACGGCGCAAGTGATGCGCTATGGCTGCCGGTTGCAGAAGCGTTATTTTCCTCTTATCGTGGTAAGTAGGTTTAGATCTCCGACGTCTCATCATGCTTTGGGATGTAGAAGCAGGAAACATAACTTTACTTCAAATTATATGGCGCGAACCTAAATTATTCCTTTCACATGTGACGCACTGCTTTTCGGGGAAAACACGAGGCATGCGGGAGATGGAAAGTCAAGACGATGAGCGAAACGTCCACAAGGTGAATGCAGGAGCCTTGAAGAAGACAAGTCCACTTGTCGAAACGTTGGCTCCTGCATTCACCTTGTTCACGTTTTGCTCACTGCACTGCTTTTCGGTCACGGAGGCGACTGTCTCTGATATGACCGAGGAGCCATTTCTTGTGTATTCAGGAAAAGGTACCGTCTCCTTACAGAGCAATGGCCCCCACCGATGGGTTTTAGTCGGATAAGTAGTGGAGAAACAGTGCCTTTACGCATAGTTATTAGGTTTTAAGAAATCATGTACATCACACTCGCAGTTGCCTTTCTCTCTCTCTTTTTCTCTCTCTCTCTTTCACGCGAAATTTGCTTTCCTTGGGCCTTCAGTTTTGCTCTTAAGTCATTTACAACCACAACTGGCACCCGGTCGTTCCTCTGAAAGTCGTTCCTCCGCTTTGGTTATGTGGAAAGGCTTGGTCAGTCCAGGCACCGATTCCCACCTGTCCGGGTTGAACTTCAAGGGGTCGGACCAAAAGCGCGGATCTCTTTGGATCTGAAGCTGAGGAACCATGAAGCAAGTTCCGGCCTTGAACTTTAGCCCCTTGTATTCGAAGTCTTCTTTGGCCTGCCTTGTCACAAACCTAAAATTCGTACAAGCACAAAAGAAAATCGCGCATCAGGCTTTGCTGGAACCGAACACTGAAAAACACTGCGAAGCTACAAAACATGGGTTTACATAGACTTCACTGTAACAAAAGATAAGGCTAGGATAAAATGAGTGCGTAAGGCCACATAATAACAGGTCACATAATAACATAGCACGTAATAACAGCATTTGTGCACCTTTCACGCGAATTGCTCGTGGAACAGGATGTCTGAAAAACTCTTTCAAGTAACTGTTTCCCCGTAGGCTCGGTTGCTCCGCAAAAAAAACAAGTTTAACCTGCATGTACGATCTCTTTCGTACTAATTTCTCTTGTTTTGTTGTCCTTTGTTAAGTTTATTTGGAATGAGTAAATTAATTTCGTTTAGTATTGCACTATTCATGGAGGACATAGGAGATTTTATATATTCCTTCGTTCTTGAGAGGACATAAACATGTGACATACTGGCAAAGAAGCATTTGGTTTTATTAGGCACCGTTCACGTGTGTGTTTTATGCGACAACGACTCTGTGCAATGCGGCTCTGTCTCAAGATGATTTCGCCACCTATCTTGGGGTATTACTATATCTTCCTCTTTTGCTACATCCTTCATCTATATAATCTACTCTCTCTTACAATATGTGCTGTCATACAGCGTCATAAGTTTGCCACAAGATGTCAGAAATCTTGCAGCACATTGAAATTGGTTTCATTCTTTTATTATTATTCTCTTCGCCAATCGAAAACTACATCATCTCCAAGTGGTCTTTCTTCGTAGGATTCGTCTGCAAGCGATACGTGGAGCTACTGCGAAACAAAAGTGTTGCTTCAAACTTACGTGAGACCCGGAGGATAAAGCCGCATCGTTTCGTTCATTACCTGTTCCAGGTAATTCAGTTTCTTCATAACTGTATCGTAATCCAATTTACCCTGTTGCCAGGATGCAAAGAAGAAAGAGATCCAAATAACATATTTTTGTAGGTGCTCATTCAGAATACAACACAAAGCAGCTGAGTTCGTAGTGCGAAGACGGAAAACGCTAGTTGAGTAACCTGTGTGAACGTTAGAATAAATCTAACAACAGCCCACTGAAAACGAAGACGAAGGAGGAGGAGGAGGAATAAACCTTTATTGTAGAACCAGCACTTTATGGTGGCCGGGCCTAAGCCTCCCACGAAGGGACGTGGAGGGCTTGCCTCGCCGCCGCCTCGCGGGCGTGCTGGGTCGCCCAGGTTTGGTCGTCGAGGGCGGAGCTCCGCAGAGCCTCATGCAACCTCGACGAGAGAGTCGTGGTGTTAGTCTGGGTGTACTGTGCTGGGCACTCCCATAGCATATGCGGAAGCGTAGCCGGGTGAATTCCACAGCACCGGCAGTTGGGGGTAGTGCAGACGTCCGGAAATATAAGGTGGAGGCGGGCGGGTGAAGGGTACGTGTTTGATTGTAGTAGACGCAGGGTGGTAGCCTGCGCCCGGCTGAACTTTGGGTGAGGCGGGGGGAAGATTCGGCGACTGAGGTGAAAGGCCTTAACGAGATCGTTATAAGTTGTCAGACTGTTCCTGGTGTCCAACTCATCTCCAGTGACTCCGGCGCGGTTGACTAGACCTCGCGCAATGGAGTGGGTGAGCTCGTTGAGATTGGGGAGGTGTGGGTGGACAGGGCCCGCATGGGCCGGGATCCATGTTAGGGAGATTATGCTGTCTTTAGAGTGTGGTGCTTGGCAGAGGATGCGAAGAGCTTGCGGAGAAATACGGCCTTTGCTGAAGTTAGTAACGGCTGAGCGAGAGTCACACACTATGGTGTGACAGGTGGGATCTAAAGTGGCCAGGGCGATGGCCACTTCTTCAGCCGTCTCGGAAGGGGGGGTAGTGACGCTGCAGGCGTGGTGTAGGGCTCCATCGCGTGTGGCGACGGCCACAAATCGTGTGCCATGGGAGTATTGGGCTGCATCAACAAATGTGACGCCAGGTACGTGGGCAAGGGCTTTTATGATAGCTCCGGCCCGACCTTGGCGCCGGGCCCTGTTATATTCAGGGTGCATATTTCTAGGGATAGGGTCTATGTAGATCCAGCTACGGATGTCGGTCGGGATCGGTTGTTTGGGGCCCTGTTGCTGATGGTAGGTGAAGCCAAGCGTGGACAGAATAAAGCGCCCCGTTTCAGTAAGGGTGAGCCGTTCAAGCTGAGATGGTTGTTGGGCTTCAATGAGTTCGGAAAGGTTGTTGTGAACTCCCAGTTGGTTGAAGAGGTCAGTGCTGGTGCAATGCGGGAGCCCAAGTGCTTGCTTGTAGACCCCTCGTATGAGGGCGTCGAGCTTGTTTTGCTCAGCCCGGTACCAGTTGAGGTACGCAGCAACGTACGTAATGTGGCATATGACAAAGGATTGGACGAGTCGGAGAAGGCTTTCTTCTTTGAGTCCTCCTCGTCGGTTAGATATACGTTTAAGAAGTCGTAGGGTGTTTTGCGATTGGGCACAGATCTTGTTGAGAGCCAAGGCGTTGGAGCCGTTGGTAGAGATGGTGAGACCGAGACCCCGGATACTAGGGACGTGTGGGGTAGGACTGCCATCTTGAAGGCGTAGGGTGATGGCGTCACAAGGTCGGTAATCAGATTGGTGTTTGGGAGGGCGACCCCGCTGAATGGGCTTGTATAACAGAAGCTCCGATTTAGCCGGCGAACAGCGCAGTCCGGGCCCTTGGAGATAGGCTTCAACCGTGTCAATCGCCGTTTGGAGGGCTGATTCCACTTGACCATCACTGCCTCGGTACGACCAGATGGTGATGTCGTCGGCGTAGATGGTATGGTTGATATTGTCGACTTGCTGTAGGTGCTTGGCAAGGCCAATCATGACTAAGTTAAAGAGCATGGGAGAGATAACTGAACCTTGCGGGGTGCCTTTGCTGCCAAGGGGAAGCTGGTCTGATCGTAAATCCCCGGCCGAGAGTTTAGCCGTGCGATTGGAGAGAAAGTCACGGATGTAATTGTAGGCTCGCTCTCCCAGGTGGAGGTTGGAGACCTGGTCAAGGATAGCTGCATGGGAAATGTTATCAAAGGCTTGAGTGAGGTCGAGTCCGAGGATGGCTTTCATGTTACGGGAACGATCGTTTAGCACTTGATGTTTGAGCTGCAACATAGCGTCTTGAGTAGAAAGGTGAGGGCGAAATCCAATGATGGTGTGGGGATAGAAAGAGTTGTCTTCGAGGTGACTGTTGATGCGTGCTAAGAAGGCGTGTTCCATCACCTTGCCTACGCATGAAGTGAGGGAGATGGGCCTTAAGTTATTGAGGCTAGATGGTTTGCCAGTCTTTGGGATTAGGATAACGTTGGCAGTCTTCCAGGCGGCTGGAAGGGCACCACTGCGCCAGCAATCGTTGATGTAGTCAGTCAGATGAGACACGGACTCGTCATCGAGATTGCGAAGGCTTTTGTTAGTGACCCTGTCTGGCCCTGGAGCAGAACGACCGTTAAGCTTGCGTAGAGCGGCATGTATTTCAGATACGCTGAAATCGGCATCTAGTGTAGGGTTGGGGCTACCGATGTAATTGCTGTGTGGACTGACTTGTCCCCTGGAGATATATCTGGTGAAGAGGTAGTCAAGCACCTGTTGTGGAACTTGCTTAAGGGTCTCCGTATAAAGGAGCTTCTGCGGCTGATCCTGTTGGGTGGTGCGGGTGGTGGTATTATCAAGCAGATGTTTGAGGAGTTTCCACGAGGAAGGGCGATGAAGTTGTCCATCCACCGTGTTACACAGCTCAGTCCATTGTTGCCGGCTGAGGGTTTGACAATGCTCCTCGATGACTGTGTTCAGTTTGGAGATCTTAGTTCTGAGGCGACGGTTTAGGCGCTGCCCCTTCCATCGAGCTAGGATAGAGGCTTTAGCCTCCAGAAGATGGGCGAGGCGGCTATCCATGCGTTCAACTGAGGCATCTGTAGTTACCACCCGAGTGGCCGTTTGAACATCAGTGCGTAGCGCTTGCATCCAGGTGTTAATGTCGGTAATGCCTTCTGCTGAGTTAGAACCTATGCGTATTTTTTCGAAAAACGTCCCAGTCGGTAATGGTGAATTCTTTAGTGGGGGCAGGGGCGGCAGCGAGTTGGGGTAAAGAGAGAGCAAGGATATAATGGTCGCTGCCCAGGTCTTGCTGGGTATTGGTCCAGTGTGCATTGTTGATATGTTTGATGAAGGTGAGGTCGGGGGTAGAGTCCCGGGTAGTGGAAGTACCGAGGCATGTAGGAAAGGAGGGATCCGTGATGAGCGTAAGGCCTAAGTCGTGGTAATCTTGCCAGAGGTTGCGAGCTGCAGCTTCCGTGCGAACGTAGCCCCAGCCTGTATGGGCGAGGTTGAAATCACCGCCGATGAGTAGGGGGTGCGTTCCAGCTACGTGAAGAGCCTTCTTAAAGAGGGTGAGGAAGCGACACCTTGCTTTATCCTTGGGGCTATTGTAAATGTTCAGAAGGAAGATGCATTCTTTCCGTTTACGATTGGGAATTAATTCGAGGAATAGATGTTCGATGTGAGGACTATTGAGATCATGCTCAATAACAGGAATACGACGCCGTACTAGGGTGGAGACCCGGTGAAGAAGGTGGGTGGTATGGAAGGTTTGATAACCGGGGAGCGTGGTCGGGGCGTTGTTGGTTTCTTGAAGTAGGATAGCATCCGGGCGGCGGGTATGTTGGCGTAGGTATTGATTGAGTACCGGTTGTTTATGGTGAAAGCCTCGGCAGTTCCACTGCCAAATGAGGGCGTCTTGATTAGTGTGAGCCATGATGGGAGATGGTGGATGTCGCCATCGGCGTCCCGGAAGGGTCGCAGACGGGGGCGGCATGGCTAGGAGGCGTGAGAATATGAGTTTCCAGGTTGGTCACGCGTTGGACAATACCAATGAAGGCTTGCTGGATGGAGTCCAGTGCATGTTGGAAAGTGCTAATAGTTGTTTGAAGTGAGATGAGCATGTCTTTAACTTCAGAGCGGACCTGGCCCGTGGCTCCATCTTGCAGGGCTCTCTTCTTGGGGGCGGGAGTCGAGGGGGCCTCCTGACTAGGGGCAGGGACGTTCTGTGCGATAGGTGTAGGGGCTGGTGTTTGGGACTGTTTGAGGTCTCTAACCTCCTGCGAGAGTTTAGTTAGGAGATCGCGTAGGATGGCGTTCTCGCGCTTAAGCTGAGCTATTTCTGGGTTTTCTGGTGAAAGAGGAGGGTAGGTACGGGGTTTTATATCGAGCGGCACAGCTTTTGTCCGCGGTGAGATGGGGACCACCACAGAGCGAGCACTTAGGGTTACAGTTATGGTCGGCGGGGGGTTGCGGACACCGCAGCCCCGGCATATCTTGTTATTTGGGTAGGGACAAACGTCCATACGGTGTCCGAGGCGGCCACACTGGTAACAAATATCAATTTGCTTCCGATATAGCGAACATGGGAGTAACGTGGAACCGTAGCGGACCTGATAAGGCACATCCACTCCGTCAAAAGCGATTATCACTGTTGTAGTAGAAGCGATGCGCTTGGCTGCCAAGGCTGTCGGGTTTCGGGCAGTGACAATTTTGTTGTGGATCTGCTGGGGAGTCTCCGTGAGTGGGATCCCACGGATGACCCCCTTCGTCGTGTGCTCAGCTGCGGTTTCGTATGCATTGACCTCGTGGTTGACGCCGTTCACATGGATAGAGCGTATGCCAGCGTACCGGTCTGCATGGTCCGGGCGAGGTGTGCTGACGACAACGATGTTTTGTTGCGTATTCGGGCAGACAGTGTCTCCTGAGCTTTCTTCGTCCGTGAGGTTGGCTGCTTGGAGAAGGGCGGTGGTTACCACGGGATTGCCGATCTTGGCTATATGAAGGGCGCCCTTGGGGCGGATGACAATCTTGATATCCTCCGTCGGAAGCGGCGGCATGCGGCCCGCCTTCAAAACTTGAGATTTGACGGGCTGCCTCACCCGAGAGCGGGGCCGGCTACTTGGGGCTTGAGATGATTCATCGGCCGGGGTCAAGTTGTCCGTGCCGCGTTTTGAGCGGCGGGATCGTGCAGTGAGCCAGCCAGACTGGGCGGTCACTTCATCTGGCGAAATATCCTGGCCGGCGACCTGGATCTCCATAGCGAAGACAGAGGTGCGGGATCACTCTGGTAGGAGATGTAAACGCCGCGCGCCGAGGCGGGACACGCCGCCGAGACCCAGTCGGTGCAGTCGGAGGCTTAACGACCGGCCAGCTAGGCTTAGCGTGGCGGCGACGTGGCGGGTGGAGAAAAGGTGCGGTTCTCAGGAAAATGGAAAGTCTCACCTTAAAGCGAGGTGTCCACAGAGTCCCGAGAACTTCAAGAATCGTTTGGTGAAATCTTTAGGTCGCTAATCACAGAGAAATCTGCGATAACATTTGAGAAAGCCGGAGCCGACATGAAAACATCCGCACTCCTGCATAATACAAGCGCTGTTATGTCTTCCTTCGTCTTCGTTCACAGTGCGCTGTTGTTATTAGCCATGCGCCAATACCAACTTACCCAGTTTTCTATACCCTTTTCAATTAGAATAAAGTTTAGCACATAGTGCACACCATGCTGCGGGAATTTGCGTCATCTGTTCGTAGCGCAAATGTTTCGACCTTGGCTTGTACTAGCGTATAACTTTAACCTACAAGTAACGAATGTTAATGAAATAGAACATTGAAAGAAATAAGTAAAGGTTGGTTAATGCAAATAACTTAATTTGCCTGCTTAAGCGTTAAGTTCCTGCTACGCCGAAAGGACTTTTTTTTTCTTCCGCCATGGAGGTGCATTTCTCGACTCGTTTTATTACATCAGTTAAAATTCAAAGATGATTCTGGCCCCAGCGATAACAATAGGCGCTAACAGAAATTTTTTGAGCGCTTCTTTATCAGCGTTATGTTCCTTGCTGATACAAAAAATAAGTACAGCAGACAAAAAAAGAACACTTTGGCCAGATGGTTAAAGCATCGGGCTGCTGTGCGGGGGGTCCGGCAGTCGATCCTAGCATCGGTTGCTAAATTTGAATTTTTTTTTCTTTATGAGCTATTTCAAATTTGAGTGAGACAGCACCATCCAGCCACAGTCAGGAAATTCCTGGAGGACTCGCAAAGAAAGCTTCACCTTAAAGAGAGCGCACACATCGCCTGGTAACAGCATGCATCTGTACGCGCATAGTATACATTGATGTCCAATGCACGATACTCAAATCAACTTGAAATATGTGACCGCCTGCACTCTCTTGCGCTCGGATGGGACGATGCGGAAAACCGTCCCCGACGGAACAACTTGCTGATTTTTGCCACAGGTAATAGGCCAGGTGAAGATTGGGCTGCGTCGGAGCAAAAGGCCCACTGTTCTGTTCTAGAATTTCTGTTCTAAGAATTTCTGTTCTAGAATTTCTGTTCTAAGAATATCTTCGTGACGGCATTGAGCTAACAGTCTCAACCTGTTCATAAGTTGGGCCGATTTCACCGCGAAAAAATGTTGACCACTAATTGCAAAGTTCGGGTAACTTAAAGTCAAACGAGGTATTCTGTCCGTTGGACACAAGCTGTCCGTTCGACACATACGTGAAGACTTTTCTCCTAGCTAGGCGAAAACTAATCGAATTTCCTAAGGCTAACAAGAAACTCTTCGACTTATCACTGGATGAAATGCGCTTGGATAATAAGACCTAGATGTTTGACCATGTGACTTATGGCGTTGTGCTATCAACCACATAGCTACAGAAAGGTATTTGCATGCAACAGTGATAACACGGCCAGCGTGCTCTGTGCCGTCGTTATCTGTGGAATTCACTAAGATTCCAAGTCTGCTGCCGAAACGTGATTACTTGAGCGCGTACCTATAGACGATAGTAGACCGGGCATTTTGGCACTAACTGAAACACGGCTTCATTCAGATGTCACAAACGCAGAACTATTCTCAGGCAAGTGGTGGGGCTTTAATATTTGCCGGTGTGACCGAGTAGGAAAAAGAGGAAGTGGTGTCCTTTTAGCAGTCAAAAGTTTTTTTACCCTCATTTTCAACCAATGCTTTCGCTAGAGCTGAAATTGCTTCGGCCACATGTGTTGTCTCCTCCGTTATATTGTTGTTAGGAGCACGCTATCGGCCATCCGATGCCGCTTTGTGGTTTGTACAAGACCTGCATGACAATATCTTGTGCTATTGAACCTTCTAAGGCACATATTGTTTACCTTCTGGATGATTTCAGTTATCCATCAATTGACTCGTTGGCTCTATAGTCTTCCTGTCGCGTTTTCACCGACTTTGTAAACTCAGCACTGGACTATCATTTATCCCAAGTAGTTGACGAGCATGCTAGCGGAATCAACATCCTGGACTTAGTAAAAAAAATGTACCTGGACTACAGGGCCGGTAATGTGTACTGAAGGTTTGAGTGATTACAAGCAACTACAATTTAAAATTACTATTCTACCATAATTTAGTGGTAACACTGGTAAAACCATCCGAGATTATAGTAAAGCTGACTACAGCAGTGTAAACAAGGACTTTGAGAGTTTTTATAATCTAATATTTCAACTATCGTTTAATTCGCGGTATGTAGATGATAACTGTGTTCCATTCAAAACTAAAATTTTATAACTCGTCACAACTGTTGTTCCATTAGTTGTCATTAAAAAATGATAGCAGAAACCCATGGTTGTAAGCATTTCCAACCACTGAGAAACAAAAAGAGGTGTTTGTACAATAAGGCTAAGTGCATTATTCGTTCCCTTTCCTGGGACGCGTACACGGATTCCTTGTGAACCTACTGTAAAGCCTTATGCACTACAATGAATAAATACTTTTCTCAAGATTTGCCCTCTCTTTTCAAAAATAACCCGAAAATGTTTTGGGCAGCCACTGCCCCTGATAACTCTGCTAGTAGCATCACTTTACACGAGCGAGACTCTCCCCTTCCCGACGAACACTGTCCAACCGTATTCAATGCGTTATTTTTTCTCTCTTGCTCTTTCTGTATTTACCAACGAGGATTCTTCTAATGTACCCCTTGTACTTGATGAAATTTTTTACATTCGTGGCATAAATCGAGGTCACTCCGAAGAGCAATGTCAATTTCATTCATCTTCTTAAAATGTCTACTTCATGAGGAATTGACACTATTAATTCGAAGATAGTAAAACATACCTCTCTTATTTCCAGTCAAATTCTGTCATATTTTCAAGCAGTCATTGGTATCTGGACAGTTGCCTAAGTCAAACTCTGTCATATTTTCAAGCAGTCATCGATATCTGGACAGTTGCCTAAAGACTGGAAAATGGCTAAGGTTATACTGATATTCAAAAGTGGTGTCAAGCGCACACCTGCAAACTATAGACCAGTGTCACTAACATGTATTTGCTGCAAACTACTTGAGCACGTTACAGCGTCACATACCTATCAACACCTTCAATCTAAGCAATACTGTTCTTTTCTGTTTTTCTAAGCAATACTGTTCTAGGAAGGGTTAATCATGCGATTCATAGTTATTCGAACTCACAACGGATCTTCATTTTAACACTAGCAGTAACAAACAAAGTGATTACGCTTTTTTTAGATTTTTTTTCAGAACCCCTGGACAAAACGACTTTTCTAAGGAAAGCAAAAAACCGCACTGAAAGAAAGATACTCTAGGCTTCATTCATAAACAGAGCAAAAAATAAGTGCGTTAGCACGCCTGCACTAGCATTAAGTGATAAAAAGAATGTCATTCATAAATGATAGCCTGTAATCGTCACTAAGAGATTAACACTTGCCGCTGCCCGATTTGGTTGAGTACTCGGATTACGCCTGTAATAAACGCGTGCTCATTTGTACCTGCAATCATAATTCAGTAAATATCAATGTCCTACGAGGAGTGTTAGCTCCTACCATCCCTGTTAGTTTATCTCTACTATGATTATTTTGCATTTAGGTTTCATGTAAAAAAGTGCGTGGTTTCTGGTGAATAAACAGTTGGAAGTTGCCACCCGTACATGTCGTTTGTGTCTCACTTCGTCCTCGTCTGCTTAGCGCCATAACCTTTGTTTTTGAGTCATGAACCAACTAGCTCAGCAACAAGTTTTGGTCTTTCGACAAAGTTGCTGATTGTCGTCTGTTTTATAAATTATCCGCACTTCGATTGAACTATTAACTATGTAGTGGCTTCGTCACTTTCTTTTCGTCAGCAGTTTACCGTAGTAAATAACTTCTCTTCAAAGCTTTCTGGTGTAACATCCGGTGTACCACAGGGAAGTGTTATGGGACCCTCATTGTTTTTGATGTACATCAGTGACCTACCCTGCTGTTTATCTTCGTCTGTTAGGCTGTTCGCTGATGACTGCATTGTTTATTGTACAATTGACAGTTTTGAGTATCGCCTTTCTCTTCAAAATGACCTTGAACTAATTTGCAGCTGGTGCGACATCTGGCAGATGTCCATGAACTAATCTAAATGCAAGGTGCTCTGCTTCAGCCGTAAGCGCACTAACGTCGACTTTTCCTACCTAAAATAAATGGTGCCGCTGTTACCAGCGCTTCATGATACAAATACCTCGGTGTTCATGTAACACTGGATCTCCCATGGAGCACGCGTATATCTGCTATCTGTTCTAAAGCATCTAAAACACTACCATACCTCCGTAGGAACCTACGTAATTCTCATTACAGTGTACGCAAATTAGCTTATCTTTCATTCATTCGTGAGTAACTTGAATTTTTTTTGTCTGTCTGGTCGCCTCATCAATACTATTAGCAGGCAAGAAATTGTTCTAAACAGACCCGCACGGTTTATTTCTCGTAATTATGCCCGTTGTGCCAGCGTAACCCAGTTAAATGCTAGGCATCTCACTCCAGATACTACATGTGCGCCGAACTGTCTCCTTGTTACGTCTTCTGTCCCATCGGCATCTCTACAGTGACACGTCACACTATCTGCCGCCTCGCACACCCGAACGCGCGTCAAGCCGTACTCATAACAAGTTCAGCTCCATGCGTGTTTTCGGCATATCAAAAGCCTTAAATCCACCTGACGTCGCCATGTGCAACCGCGTCCCCTATGATAGAGCTACGTTATCCAACCGGCATGCTTTTCGTGAAGTACTGCACACTCTGCATGACTAATTACTGTAGAATGATGTGTCTCTGTAGAACTGTAGGCTCGAGCTTTCGCACTGAGGTACCTTTTTAGGTGTCTCGGCATAATTTTATTTTAATTGTATTCGTTTTTCTATTCTTTTTATAGCATGTTTATATGTACTTATGTGATTTCCTTACTGTTTCTTCCCTTCATTGTATTTTCTGACTGTCGCCTTTTACTGAATGTTCTTTGTTGTACCTCAAGGTACGATAAATAAAAATAAGTAAAAAAATTTTGGCCAGCTACTACATGAACGTGCGGCGTATTTGCTAGGTTGCGTAGGCGTTGAAGAGACCCACATTGTCCTTGTGGGCTGCTGGCTCCAGATTTCCTGATGTGATGAGAGTCACATCCTACACTTGCTCTTAAAAAAAACCGAGGCAGAACACCAGCGCCATCTGGTCAATAAGTAACCGGTAATTACGACAAAAGTACGTTACAACGCAAGAGACAGTGCAAGCTCACATGGCGCTCCACGCCGTTCATTCACTTACCCCCTGTGAGATGACATCTTCAATTTCCTGGCGTGCTTTCTCTTGGATGTCCGGGTATTTTGCGAGCGTAAACGTTAGGTAACTGAGACTGGTGACTATAGTCTCGTACCTGCGTTGAAGTGCAGATAAGGTGTTAGCAACCGATCTTAGGTTAAATGGGACCTTGGACGGTAAACCGGTGCATATTTTCGAACAATTAGAGATCTTTCAATGCATTCATTGAGCAAATTATTATTTTACTTAATTAGAGGTACTATTTCTTAATGCATTTTCTTTTAATTTGCTGGCTCATTTTGTTTATTCCTGCATTTCTTAGTCACTCAAGATTCATTCTCAAGATTATGATAAGCGGGCCGAATCCGGTGGCCTATATTCCTGCGGCCTCCTCCATTAATAACGACAGCAACTCTCGTTCCCCGATGCAATATCCTTATTCCTTGCAGTTATTCGCCCAGATTAATTTTGCCCTCGAACTATCGTAAGAACTTCCGTGCCGTACAAACCATGCACTTATAGCCAATTCCTTGCGCAGTTCCAAAGTACACCATCACGTTCCCGAAGAAATGCTCACAGCCTTCTATAAATATAAAGCATTAATAAGAACGCAACAACGTTCCACAAAGTACGCGCATCTATGGGTGCTTTTGAGTGGCGTACGACATTTTCAAAAACTCGTGCTTTTTTTCGTTTTATTTTTCCCCCTCACATTTGTTTATTCATGCTGCAGCTTTATTCACATATGACAGACATGTCGCCAACATTGAGGGGGTTTGGCCAAGCAAGTTGCTTTATTTAACCCTCCATATTAAAATTCGTCTTCTCTCCCGTACTTTTTGACGTACACACTATTCATGACGCACTGAAGTCGTGGTAAGGCAGTAGTCACATGGTTATACAGTAAATGCATGGTGGGTGGGAAGTTACAATTCTCTACTCGTACTGATCATTTATTTACAATAAGTAGCACTTTTCATGACATGAAATTCTGGGTTCGTTCGAGAACGGAATACTTCTCATCTGTCTCGAGCTACAGTAGCAACAAGTGCAGAACCCGTCTTGCTAGCCACTCTAGGCGTTGTCTCGCGACGTTCCTTCTCTCGACTACCTGCTTGCGATACTCACGCGCCACTGCGATAATATTGAAGAATTGCGACACGGGATTACGTTCCCAGACAACTTTCGCAGCGCACACGTCTTGGCACCGCGGTTCTTAGCCTCGCCGTCTTCGGTGAAACCCGGCGAGTACAGCCCTGCCATATATCTTTGTTTTCCTGCTGGGCGTCGAAGTCAGCGACTTGCTGCTCGCACGATCGCAGTGTGAAACGTTACACGTACCGCACTATTGCCGCAATGTATTCTATCGGGATTCTGCCGGCGTGTCGCACTTCTAGAGATAGGCATGATTCGTAATCCACTCGACTCGCCACACTGTCCTTCCCTGCTGCATCAAATCTACCGTCAGAGCGAGCCGATACCGCGCCCTGACTGTCTCTAAGGCTCAGGGGACGTCTGTGCAGCACCTCCTCAAGTTGGGCGCTTAAGTGAGAATTACGATACAAAGTAAAAATGCACAGATAATCTTTATGTTCAGTCTGAATACTCTGCAAGGATTATTTTCGTAATACCTTATCAACTATACTTAAGGACAATTAGGACCTTTTAGAGGACGCAAAGTTTAAAGAACGCACCGAACACGTCCCCTCCTCCTCCCCTCCCTGAAATTTATGGATGCACTGAGAGGTGTTGGAATATATTCTGCCACCGGCTTCTTTTCACTATACGAAAAGATTCATCGATTGAAGGACAATCACAAGCTGCTAAATAAACATACAGACGAATTAAACAGTTTTCGCGATGAATGCAAAGAGCTACTTCAAAAAGAAAGAGAAAAGGATCTACATCAATAACGATAGCACGTTTCACAGATTCTTCAGTTTTTCGAGCTTCATTGGTCGCTTTTAGTCTACAGCTTTGATTTATTTAGTTTCATTAAATATAATTGAGTATGTCATTTTCGGCAACGTCCTATGCTAAAGCGTTTACACTGTTCAACACCCTCTACAATTTATTTCTGCGCAGATTGCTTGCCTTTTTTGTTTGCCTTGTGGTTAATACCAATCTGTATAAACTTACGTCAACTTAAAGGATTGTGGTGGGGCTTGCATAGCACCATTTCTCTTTCTAAACTTGATTTCCTTTAGGCCTGCTTTCTTTTAAATAAGTCGATGTAAGGATAAGTTGACACCTCTTACAAGTTGCGGCTATTTCTGTGCTCCTACATGCAATAAAGCTATAAACAATCTGAGAAAAATCTCCCAGCTGTACATAAAGCACTCAAAAACACGTTTCCGCGAGTAGTTTCCAAGTCGGCGTGACACGTAAGGGGGACACAGCTCCACGATCCCACTTCGCAAGCTAGAATACAAGCCCAATGCAGTCCGTATGACAGAAAGGAGAAGAGGAAAGTAGAGACCACCACAATACAGCTTACACCGCAACATAAGAGCACACAATGAACAATAATCATACGAGAAGTCATCTCTGGAATCGTGGACTCTGTGGAGCCACAAGTGTTGCAAACGTCTATTCAGACGCCTTCTCTTGTACTTCGCAATACCACCGATAATAAGGTGTACTACTTTAAAAAGCAAAAATGATTTTGTTCATCGTGTTTGGCAAGTATGCCTAGTTCACGTTAGTGCTGTCAATAGCAAACTCATTCTTTCTCTTCACTTACCCAGCTATGAACAAAGTGGCCGCGCTAGTTATTACTTCTTCCGTTGTTAAAGCTCTTGTTTTGGGGACTCCTGAATGTGAAAAAAAAAAACAAGGAAGAATCCAGGGAAAACAACAATGTTCACAATGAATGAGACACTTGTCGTACTATGTGTGCCTTAATTATGACGATATTTATGGCAAATTAAAGTTCATCTTGCGTAAACAAGTGCTGTCTCATGTTATAGAAACCACTTCAGAAAGGAGTCGAAGTCTGAATAATAATTAATCCATAATATCGCTGCAAGGCGATGGGATAAACGATTAAGCGAACTATCGCGCTCAGCCTGAGCTACAACGGGCGAGAGCTGCGCCACGCACTTCCGCGTTGTTACAGAGGCGGATAGTACACGTGCTGATGGCACTTCGCATAGCAGTCATTGGTGAAGCTGCCCATATCAACCTGATGTCAACAAACAAAATTCAGGGTGCAGGACGAAGGAGTGAACGACTCGAGCAATGTCATTTCGCGATCCTATCGCGCACTTCTTTCTGTGTCCTTACTTTTGGCACTGAGTTTTGTTGGTTACCGTCAATCCAATCCAAAAAGCCTCATTAGCAACCTTAATTCACTGATAAACTTCAAACGCCGAATAATGTGAGTGGCGCAGGGAGCTCTGGCCGAAACATACTGAATCTGAGTCTGACTCAATTGTGTCACAATGCAGCTCAGAATAAAGTACCGTGCACGTCGGCCGTCATTAGTTATCGAGTAGGTTGTTATCGTGTTATCAATAAGACGCATCGTAACCTTAGCCGTGGTTCACGTTTTCCTAGTTGTACTACAGGTATTGATGCAGAATCCGTCTTCGTGACAGCTGTTCGTTTTCTCCTTTGTCTGTTTTTTTTTCGTTCGAACTAGCGTCACGAATTTCAAAGCTTGCCTAAACTTGCGCTTTACGTAGTCGCCACATCGGAACAGGTCCTGAATTTTTTCACCATACCAACGGCCTCAACGCCAAGACAGAAACGTGCTCGTGCCATGTACATACGCCTTTGCGTTATGATCGCCCACTCTGCAGGGAATTCACAAACTGTAGAGGTTGCAAAACTCACCGTTTCCTCCTTTCTCTGGCGCCGCACCGGTTTGACTCTCAACGTACTCAGCATCGAGCAAGTTTTGTAGAATATCTGGTTTTCGAAGCTACAACAATCAAAGAGAAGAGACGAGATATTGCGACCAGAAAGGTCTTACGGAAATAAGATGATGAACTGTACAGAAGCCTTTCGGTTACGAAACAATATGTTACGTACTTCTATACCATGCTATGGCTTCATTGCCTGTTGCCTTCATGTGGCTGTGGCTAATGATAATGGGGCCCCTCGGTTACCGTTCATCTCGATTATTGCGCCGTACCAAGTGTGTAGGCACAAGTAGGCTTTCGCCATCCTTTGAACTGCCAGACAAGTAACTTGCAATACAGCTGGTAAACCGACGATGGCGGCATTTCATAACTTCCATGCATGGCTGATATCTTTATTTTTACGCTACGCTGCGTTAGAGGTTGCGCTCCGGGGCCATGAAAAACGTCGGTTGGTCTAGAACAAAGGAATTATATTGTGAGATACTCCTAAAGCATGTAGCAAAGTTTACAATCATCTTTTTCGGTGTGCCAGCAATGTTAAGTCTCACGTCGAAGCAGAACTTTCGAAGTTTTACGAACCCATACTGGAATATTCCAACATCTTGAACTTGTGTGAGCTGTATGAGCGAGAAAAAAAGCAATGACTGCGCCAAAATTTTTATTGCAATGCATATACTATTTGACGTCCCCTAGCAACTGCAGTCATACAACTGAAGTAATGTTTACATAAGCAACGATCAAGATAAGTTTTCGCTTCAACGCCACTGTGCACTGTTCTCCCTTGTGCACTTGCAGGCGAGCAAATTTAGCCTAGGTTTTACGTTTGTTTCCGAGTAACCGAGTGTGATTTTAGAAGTAGCCGTGATGTTGTAGGGATATCCCAGTACCTAGCTCGTAACTGCTGAGCGCAATAATACGGTCGGTATGTGCCATATAGCAAACTCTACTGAACTGGGAATCTAGCGCGACCTGAAGGACCTCAATGAAGTTTTTCATACCGTACCATAGTGAAATACGAATAGGGGAGCCCATGGTTCTTGCGCAGCTTCTCGAAAAGCGATAGTGTGAAGATGTGTGACCAACTGTATAGTGTCCCAAACGACGTTCGTTGGCGGTGCACCCGCGTGAAGAACCACGGGTTCCACTGAATAGCATTTTATTCGTTAAGTATAGTACTGTCATTTCGCATTGCCTGTGAACAATTTTGCATAATGTTCTGCAAATAATGATTCTTTTTTTCTGTTTGGCTTCATGATTAAAAGTGACACAGCGGGGATCTTACAAATACGCAGCGCCTAATTAGCCTACACTACTTTCTTATCGTCAGACGATAACTATGTAAGAACAAAGACCTCTTCCGTGGATGCTGTCAGTCTAGTTTAAATATATATGTCTCATAACCATATAGGAGGCGGGGTTTCTGTGCCAGAAAACACCATAAGCAAGTAAATGAAATTAGCCGCAGCCATGCGCTTAGGTTTTTCTCGTACACGATAGAAGCAAACATGTCCTCCACACAACCTATTTAGGTGAATGCTGCAATCCTTGTGGAGGTTATGTTCGGTGCTCGCTCATACGCAAGAGCACGTAGTGCACACAAGTACGAGCGTAACAAGGCGTCCGCTTAGCTGGCGGCAAGCCAAGGCGATCAAGTGGGATTCCATAAAAGCTCACAAAGAACGTTCTTTCATTCAATTGCGCTCGGGTGGCTCCCAATGTAGCAGACATGCACGCCGGTTGCTACAACTTGGAGCCGTGCGAGAGGGTTAGAGGTTATCTTTCGGACCAGCCGCGGTGGAAATCGTTTGTGCATGCAGTGGCGGGTAATGCGCTCTTCTGCTGCGTCCAGGGCTATCCTACACGTGCCCGAACTTTCGCTTTCAAAATATAGCGTTTTTTTTTTCCTTTTTTGTTGTTACCATTCACCTTACTGCCTAAACCTAGTCCCGTGCTCACATGGCTTCTTCCCCGTCTCTGTAGTCGGATGCTTTAAAGCAGACATTCTTTTAATAATAGCTCGTATTCGCACTCTTAGAGAAGCTACGAATGATTGTCGAGAAGACACGTGTATAGGCAACTCTGCGAATGTTAATGATGTGGGTGCCTGTTCTTGTGCGAGACAAGTCTATACCATTTATGGCACGCAAGTAAAAGGAGGAAATAGACCAAGCAACAATTTCATGTGTTTCGAAAATCTTATTGTCCTCACATACAGTTAACTATACACCGTGACCTTCTCTTTTTCTTTACCATAGGCTATAGTATTTTGGAATGAAGCACAATGCGTTTGTTCACTGGTACAAGCTCCTACTAAAGACCTTCTTTTTTCCTCCGCAGAAAGATACGCTGACAGTGGTTTTCGGAAGTTAAATTGGGACGATCATTCCCAATTTAACAGTATATATATATATATATATATATATATATATATATATATGGTGTTCCAGCTAGCTTGGACCAAGATTTTAAAAATACCCAAGAGCTCTAGAGAAATCATACCGACTGCATATAGCCGTAGTCGTATGTACTTACGGCAAGCATTTTTTTCATCAGGAAGTATTACTTAATCACTTCTAATTTGTGAACTTTTTAATTATTGATTGAATCGCAAATGTACCAATTACAAAGTTGTAGAGCACCTTAAATAACCTCCGAATCAAGCATTTATTTCGTGCTGATGTGGTCCTGGTTATTTTTTCCAAGAAAACACAAAAGCCCGGGAAATACGAAAGAGATGCGCACTCGCACGCCGCTACTCAAGTGCCTACAAGCAACCATTGAAAGATATGCGGCTGCATTCTCTTATCGCCGCACCGTACAAGGCTCCGCAACGCTTATCAATGCGTCAGTGGCGTGTTCTCTTGATGCCGCGACCATCACATAGCGTGAAGTCCTGTATCGTGCAGCCGCCGCTAGTAAAGCCGTGTATCCGTGGCTATTCGCTTGGGAGCGCTTGAGTAGCGGCGCACGAGCGCGTATCTATCTCCTATTTTGGATGTTTCGCGCGCTTTTGTTTTTTTCTCGTGAAAACCAACAAGGCAAAGCTGAGCACTAAAGAAATGCTTTATTCGGAGGTTATTTGAGGTGCCCAACAACTTTGTAATTTATATGTTCGCGATTCAAGCAATAATTAAAAAGTTCGCTAAATAAAAGTAATTAATTAGGTAATAATTCGTGATGAAAGAAATACTGGCCTTAAGTACATACGACTTCAGCTGCTATGTAGTCGCTACGATTTCTCTAGAGCGCTTGAGTATTTTTAAAATCGTGATCCAAGTTACCTGAGACAGCCTGTATATGCATATATATATATATATATATATATATATATATATATATATATATATATATATATATATATATTACTTGTGCGCAAGAAAATGCAATTTGCGAAGGGTCATTGTTTTCTATATATAGGTGTGCACCCCTACAAAAGATAGGCACCTCATGTTCGATCAGTACGATAGAAATCAAGGAAATCAAAAATTTTGTTTTATTTAATTTAAATAATGTAGCCGATGTGGCACCTTACGGCGATACAGAGACATGGCATTAAAATGAGATGCACAATCATTTCGTCACGTTTTCATTTTTACTGAGGCAAACTGAATAGGGAGTTATGGGCTAGATTGTTGTACCCTATTCGGAACCTACACTTTTCCCAGCTTCACAGTCGGAATATAAATAAAACTGATAGTTCTCATGCAAATCTGGCGCTAATAAGAGCACAGCGACCATGACAAGGCATTTTTACATGCGCTCTAAGGGCTCAAGACATCTGCTAGTATCGTAATGTACGCATGGATGGCTTGGTGGTAAAGCATCTTAAAGGGTTAACAGCGCACACACGTGGCGACAGATAGAATTGCTGTGTACAGTTGTTCTTCCGTCCGTGTGCGCTGTTAACCTTTTAAGTCGTATACGTATAATGTATAGCCCTGCATCTGGCGAAGACAATTTTGTTGCTTACCGACGGATCCTTCTTTCTCTTCTCGATTACTTTTGCAGTGTTAGCTGTTATCATGTCGAACACGAAGTCTCCGATTGCAAGTGAAAGCCAGCAAACTAGTTTGATAACTGGTCCCAGGCTTGTGGTGCTTTCTACATGGAAAAAATTTCGGAAAAGTGCATCGGCATTTCTTGTGGTCGGATATGACACATAGTTTAGACAGACAGACACATAGTTTACAGACGTGGTCTGTAAACTATGTGTCTGTAAACTCTCAAACTTACAGTTCTGCGTATAGCAGACTCCAAGAAGACGATAGTTAAGGTGTGTTTCCTGTCCACGCTTAGTACCAAGGCTTCCATTAGCGTGCACGGGTCGCCCATCCTGTGACAACTTCCAAACTGAATTTACGTGAATGTTCACATCGACACGAAAATATACACCACGTAAAACCTCCCTTCCCAAAACCTTTTATTGCTAGAGCATCCGGGATACACACAGGCGGCAGGAAACGAATGATGTAGACGGCGGAATCTCACAACCGTCATAAAGAACGCAAAGCTTCTTTTATTTTCGTTTTTTATGCTACAATAATATTTACTATCTTTTTATTCGTCCTTCGGCATATCTGCCAGGTTTGATGAGGTCGACCATGTTCCATACCAAAGACACCAATGTTACCATACCAATGTTCCATACCTTTGACAGTGCACCGTTGTAGAGGTGCTACTGCGCACGCGCGCAGACCTCAACTAGAACATACCGTATTTACTCTTGTAACGCGGGCTTTCTTTAATATTCTTATAGGGAGCGGGGCTTGCACGAAGCGGCCTATGGCTGCACACTGAAGCCTGGAACGGCACCCAGTCTGTTATGTAAATAAATAAAACCGCTGGTGGCCCACTATATCAGCACGTTTACACTCACCGTCTGATTTTTCGCGCACCGACTAGTACAATCTTGTAGCAGCTTGCGGGAATTGTCTAGTACGCGTGTATGCACGCGAAGCTTCATGTAACATTTTTTTTTCTGAGTGTTCAAAATGGGGAATCGGGCCTTATACGAGGGGCGATCCTTACGTAAGGAAATATGGTATTATCGCCAATAACTCCAATAGCTCAGGTTGCCAAGCTTACTACAGAAAACAATGCACGTGGGTTCTGTACGGTTGATGCCTCTGGCTAGAATCATTCGGCTTTCACGAACACGCATTTGAATCATCCTGTACCACATTAATAGTGCACTAGATCGCAAGAGTGCTACAAGGTGCGGCGTGGCGTGTGAGATTTTGCTTGAGGCTGACATCAATCACCCGTCGCAGTGGCTCACTAGGTATGGAACTCTGGTGCCGAGCATGAGTTCCAGAGTTCTACTCCCGGTTGCGACGGCCACATTCTCATGGAGGAGAAAAGCCATAACGCTCGCGTGCCGATCTTTGGCTCCACCTTTCAGAGCCGCAGGGGGTCGAAATGAGTTCGCATGCCTCAACCACGACGCTTCTCATTGCGTCTTCCACTCAAAACCCCGAGCTCGACCCAGTGAAAGCTTTCGTGACAGCCAGAATGGGAAAGCTGAATGGATGAATGCTACCAACCTCCTCCATCCTCGCTCACAAGCATATGTAAGAACGATGCACTGTTTACAAATATCAATTGGACACAACCAGAATCATTTGTGGTAGCGTAATGTGCCGTAAATACACAATTATTAATTGTGCAGTGTTGAGCATCTCTTCTCTAGTTCTTTTGTTTAACTGTACAGTTCAACGCAGTTTAGATAAAGCTGAAGCAGCTCGCTTTCTGTCAAACATTTCTGTGATTTGTTCCTGCTGTTAATGCTACTAACGATATTGCAAGCGTATATATACCCTTTAGAACGAAAGTTAATATTCCCTTACGTGCGATCATGTGAAAAGGACCAGTCATGATCTTGCAGCAAGTGGTCCTCGCCATTTCGAAAAGCGGGTGGTCGGGATTTTCCTGGAAACGCTCGTCAATGCCGAAAGCCCCTCGGGCCACGAAGTCCATGGACAGCTGTTCGTACTTGCGATACATTTGTACCTCCTCTCCCGTCTCAGCGTTCTTTTCCAGGGATTTCAATAGGAAGTTGACATCTTCTTCGAAAAATGGCATCATCTGTCAGGCGAGAATGATACTATCTGGCTTAATTAATGCGCGTTACTTCAAACATTTGTGCTGAGACGAGAGAAAAGAAGACAGAGAAAACAATTCTTGAGCCGTGCAGAAAAAGTATACGTAGGTTATTCAGAAATATCATAACAACTCAAGAAATATGCTGTTCAGATTATTATTTAGTGCAGAATACACGAACGAATGCGCATAGGACACAAGTGCCCAGTCGCTTGTGTCGTCTGCTTACTTCATTTTGCGCCGTTTGCGGTACGGACCTTAACAAGTCATCTTAAGCCAGCTCCTTACTGTCTTCAGGGTTACAGCAATAGCTGTTAAAGATGTAAAAAACATAAATTCTGGCGTTTTACGTGCTGTTAAATGTACTTTGGCTAGTTTTACTGGCGCCGGTGATAAGCTTCATTGTAAAACGTTAGCTTTAAGAAGCTTATCTTAAGAAGCGTGGTCGAAGCTTATTCAGAACAGAACATTTTCATACCTGTTTCAGTTTCGCTGCGCTGAAACCATACGCGACAGAGTTTCGAATGCTCTTCCACATGGGGGCGTTCACGTGAATGATGGACTTGCCGAGGAACGGGTGCATCTGGTCCGTCATCATCGTCAGCTACAAGTGAAACAAGAGTTTGGTGAAGACTAGCGACATTCAGGATACGGGAAACAAACAGAAGAAACTAGTGTTGCGTACGAAAACAAACGCGACTGCATTAAGGTATTTTTTTTCTTTGTGTCAGTTATATTTTAAAGCTTCGTAGTGGCTTCTGGTATGAGACCCGCGCACGTTAAACTGAGCTTCCTTGACAGAATTCTTGCGCTTGCGCAAGCTTCTGCAGCAAATTTTTACTACTACTAGTGCTCTCTACAAATTGGCTTCCTTTCCTTCTTGCTACAAAATTTCTTGCTTCTTCTTTTTTTACCTTCTGTAGGCAAACTAACTTTTTGCGATGAGCCGCTCGCTATCTTCGTTTTAAAGCAAAGCTTTCTTTTCCTCTTCCCCCCCCCCCCCACTTGGCCAGTGCTGTCTTGCCAAGTACCCAAGCCACTGAGTGCATGCAACGGGGTATTTGACACCTGGCATTTGCCCATGCTTGGCCAATGGCCCACAACCAGTATGCACCAATGCATTTGTGCCCAATAGGCAAGTAAAATTAGAGGCAAGAAGTGAAAAAGTTGGAGAAAGGAAATCGAAGTCGGCTAACAAGACGGTAAACTAGCATTCAATCTGCATCATTTTGTGCAACCATTTCTATCCTAGCTATCCTTTTTCTGTCAAATGTATATATGTTTTCGAAACAAATAATAATAATAATTAATGTCATTAGGTTTGCACTTGCATGACGTTTGCTTTCAAATTTCTTCAAACATTAAAGTTTCGCTTAACACTGATTCCAATGTAAGCGTCAGATTTGCATGTTCTCTTTTTTTCTTTGCGGCGTCTCTCTTAAAAAACAAGAAGGATGAAAAATAGATAATGTCGAATTAGCTGCCATATGTGCGAGCAAAGTAAAGCATTTAGTGTCGCACTATTTCATGCGCCTGGTACTTACGCCTCGATTCATGAAGTTCTGAAATTTGCGCACGTACACCTGCTCAATCAATTCCAAGTCTTGCGTTACGACGAACGGCACATCCCCGTTGTAGAAGCTGCAAAAACATAAAAGTGTGCTTTAGCAGCAAGCTTATACTTCTATTACGATGTTTTGGCAGTTTGGTCTCTATATGCGAGACAATCGTGGAGCAAATCGAGGAGATTTACGATTTAGATTTTACGAGGAGTTTCCTTTAGCGGATTACCGAGATTCTACACATATGCACATCGCCATGTGCGTGCATGAACCAGGGGCGCTATAACGTAAAACAATTCCAAACTTTTCTATTCCAATTCTGCAATCAACCCACCGCGATTGGTCAAAATTTGTTTGGACCACCCCCACTTCACCTGTCTGTCACGTGATGTCACGAAAACTGCGATAGCTCCCCACCTGATATGACGTGTGCACACTGATTATGCATAATTTGACCGAACAAAACAAAAATAGTTATTTCTGATTCGACGCCTTTTTGCCATTAGCCCTCGGCTATCGGCCAAACGTTTTCGGGCTGCACCCACTTCACCTGCCTGTCACGCGACGTCACAAAACCGCAAAAACGTACCCCGTCAAAGTGACGCATACGCGTTAAAGAGGCAAATATGCCGAACCAAACCGAATTTTCTTCTGAGTAGCGGCAGGCAGCCCCGTTCCGAAAGGAATAAAAGATGGCTGCCGCCGATCGTTCCGGCACTCGCTACTCTCCCCTGCCGGAGAGCATGGGTTTATTTGCGTGTAAAAAAACTTTTTGCGTGTAACGTTTTCGAGAACTTTCGGCATGTTTACGACCTCGTTCCGCCAACTCTTCTTTGCTGAGGATTCGGTTTAGCATCATTCTTAATCTTCCGTTGCATGCCGCCGCAATTTTCGACGAGCCACCGCAAGCTGAGTAAGAGAAACGGACGAATCACAGACGCCGGCACCACCCTGTTCATCCGGTTATAGATATTCAGGGCAGTGGCTCGGCCCCATCGAATCCCTCTCCACTTGCGCATGCTCCTCGCCTCTTGTCACCCAATTAGGAAAGACAAGCCGCTCAGTGCAGGCGATGTTAGTTGTTTTTCAAGCAAAAAAAGTGACCTCCTATGGACGAGAGGAGCATTCGATTGGTTTCTTCAGGAGACCCTGCGGGTGACCGCCTGATGCTTGCGTCGTGGTTACGCAAATTTGACGTCAGAAAATTGGAATAAAAACATATTGGAATATTTTGACGTTATACGGCCCCAGTTGAAGTGAGATTCCTCTCGCCGTCGTCGATATGCCAAGCGCTACGTCCTCGTGAAAATCTGGCGGTTGCGTTTCGTGATTGGCGCATAACAGCTTCGTCGGTCCAGGGTGCGTGGAGAGCCCATAGCGTGCCCATAGAGTTACAGGTAATTCCTTTAATGCGATAGCATTATAGGCGAAGTGCACATACTTTGTAGGTACCCGTTGACCAAAAATGTTGGGCGATCGCAAAGACAATGCAATCTAACCCAGCGTCTCAACGCGCTAGCTGTCACGAGAGAAGAACGCGAGAAACTGACACGTGACGCACGTGCCACACGTGTCAAAGAGCAGATTTGGCATCAGGGAAGCATTCGTGTGATCGTGGCCTGATAATTAGAGCACTGAGCTGTTGTGCTGGAAGACAGAGGCTTTATGCCGCCATTGGTGCCGTGTTCCTCTATAGCGTTCGAGGGTGGAGTTCCTCTATTTGGAAGTATCTAACTGGAACCCTATAGAGATGTGTTCAGCGCACGTGATTGTGTCACAGTGTGCGCGACATCATAGAAGATATACGAGGTGCAGAAACATCACTGGTGAATGAGTGCGTGCGCGGATCGCACTCACGCGCAGCGGCCGAGACGTCACAGTCTAAGTATGCTGTCAAAAGCCGCGTTCACAGGAAAGCGCGACAGTAGCGCACAGTATTTCTAAACGCATTTGGCACAGGCGATGCGAGGCCGTTTGCATGCAGCGCATCAATTCTCTCGCGAAAACGTGGCGTCACTCGCGTGAGTCGACTCGCGCCCTTAAGTCCACCTTCGCCTGGCGCAATTAACTGCAACGCATCTTCCTAGCGCATTGCCACTGTTTACATGAATGCGATGCGCCAGAAATGCCATGCGATGCGCCATTGTCGCATTCATGCAAGCGCGGCCAGAAACTTAGCGGTGCTGAGTTGTATCCTTTTTCTGTTGTTTTTTCTTGTGTGAGGTTTTCTTTGTTTGATCTATTTCTGATTGTTTTGCTAATTTCGGATATTCACAGTAAATGTTCGCCGGTAGCTTCTTTACGTTTTTGTGTACTCTTGTGGAATGCAAATTAAGTATAGTTTGCTTAGTTAAAGCTCACCCAAACATGTCGCCATATTTTTCAATCCACCCTCCGACAGCTTTGTAGAGATCCTGCAAAAAAAAAAAAATATTCACTTAAGGTATTATCGAACAACGTGCTCGGTGCGACTGGACTTCTGAATGGGAAGAAGTCGTGGTTCGTGTTGTAAAAGCGAGCAACGTGATTTTTTTAGCAGCAAGTGAATTAAGCCTGCCAATTAAGGGACGTGGATAATTTGGTTGTGTGAAACCACCTCTGTGCGCCCTTAAGCTCGTAAAGGACCTAATCATAGAGGACCTTTTAACTTATCGTGACATTGTATTTCCAAGATTAGGATTAAGATTTCGTAGTTCTTTAAGCATTAGGGTCACTGCTACAGGAAACATAATGAAGATTTATGACTTGATATTTTTCGACGTTAGGCTCTGTGCACTTGAGTAGATATCTGACTACGGCGCAAGCATAATCCCTGTCATTTCCTGCCTGTGCTGTCCTTTGATATCACTTTCTAAGTACTGTGTGACCGGAAATGCTCGTGGAGAGAAATAAACCGGCACCTAAGTTTATTTTTACCCACACTGGTTACAACAACCAGCTGCTGCGAGCGAAGTACGGAGATAAGATAGGCCGTCTGGCGGCGGCATTTCGATGCTGGCGGAATTCGAAAATTCTGTTGCACTTAGATTTAGCAGCGCATTGTACAATCCAAGGTGGTCAAGAGTAATCCCGAGCCGTCAACTATGACATCTCTAATTATTGACCACAGTGCAGTTGTCTCACTCTAAACAGCGACAATTATTTGAGCATTTATCATCAGGCTCTTACCGTAGAGTGATATTCCATAAGATTGCCCCATATCAGGTTGGGCTTGGGGCCAGGAATTCCGAGCCTCTTGAAGTATGAGAAGTGCCTCCACCGCCATCTAGAATGCAAAAGAAAAGAAAAAAAAAGATTGCAAGCACCTTACAAAAGTGTGTGTCCGCCTTTGTCATCAAGCACTCAAGCTGCAGAAGCCATCGACTTACCACGTCCACTTACAGAGCCCCCCCCCCCCGTTATCGCCCCACACCCCAACCCAAACACAGAGATTGCAGCACCTTTTGTGAATGCTGCACGGGGGCTGAATGATTTTGTATGGATGAATCCTGTATGAATTAATGAATGCTGTACGGGGGCTTACGGCTAATGATACAGGCACGTATCAGCAATTATCTGCGTTGCTTCTTGGCGTAGTGCATTGTTTTGTGCAGAAGCAGTCATTGAACTTTTCTATAGATGCACGTCTACAAATAGACGCATCCGGTAAAAGCATAGTTCGTTCATCTTGCAACTGGGGTCGCTAGCCTTCAGTACGCGCTTATGATAGCCAATAAAGAGCACAGCAATGCTAGTGCCCTCAAATTTACTTCGAATAAATGATCGCTGCTGCAGGAAGACCGAAATAATAAACAAGCTATAAACGGATCTGCCCCATCTGAAAAATCTATTTCAATACACATGTGGTAGGTCTGTAAGGTAGTGCCGTTGCCAAAGAACATCCTAGAACAGTCTTCTGCAGAATACTTTTTTATGCTTTCATCGTGACCTGTCGCGTTTCATCCGGCATCAAAACATACTTAGTTTCCTAGAAAATGTCTAGGTAAATGGAAAAACGTACCTAGGTACGTTTTTGTATAGACCAGGGCTGCAGAACTCAACTTTGACTAGCACAACTTCGACTACACAGCTTTGACGTGCGAGGGCCCATGCAAACGTTTTTGGAGAGTCACACGGGCTTCCCTTTAGTGGGCAGTCTGTTTAATGTCCTTCAGTTGAAACATACTGGAAAAACGCATGTCCAGATCAATTATGCACGCCAATGATGCGCTCTTGGCGTTGGTCACATTAAGAATGCGTTTGGTGGTAGGGCGATTTTTTATCTGCATCCAACAAGATATACAACACTTCCACGTCATCTGTGTTTTAATCGGCTGATACGGCGAAAGGTTCGTGTCGTGCATTGGGTTTCGCGACCACATTGGCGTTCTTTTTGTTTTTTCATTGCATGGACATGGTCCGATTGCCGCGCCAGCACATCAGAGAAGAGTACACTTTCGCCCTTAGTCAATTTACGACATGAGAGAAGCCCGATGCCTTCAGAAGAAGATGGACGTCATTCAGCAAATCGCTAGATCCTAGGAAGCCACCACCAGATATCTGGAGGAAAGTCCGCCGCTTGCGTTCATCTCCATAGCAACGGCACCCTTTTACAGCTTTAACCCTCTTTCATGGCCGAATAAAACTTGATATGGTGGAAGAATTTTGCAATAAAATCACTGACAATCCTTACACCACGAGCAGCAACGCCACCGTCATCCCTGAGACTCGGGTGCTAGAAAAGAACATACATTTTACCGTGCAGGAACTTGAAGCTGCCCTAGCTGGGCCTCTAAGCGTTCATACTTTTCCAGGTCCTGACGGCATCACCTGTGCCAACGTGGGAAATATCTTGCACAAGAGGCAAGGAAAGAACTATTAACACACTTCAATAACTCATGGCACAGCATTACTGTACCCAGGGAGTGGTAGACAAGTCGATGTATATCACGTCTAGAACCGGGAAAATCCCCGTTGCACTCGACGACATATAACCTTATGGGTCTGGCAAGTACAACTGGAAAAGTGGAAGAAATAATAGTTCTTGCAAGTCTGGAATGATACCTCGAACGCTACAACACTTACCCTGCCTCCATGGCAGGCTTTTGTTCGGGCCATTCCTCTATCGACAATAACCTTGCAACATTTGTCCAGCCGGAGGAAAATAGCAAACTCATATCATTTGCGCTCTTTCTCGACGTAAAGGGTGCACGTGGCAATGTGCCCAAAGACGTCATCCTCAACTCTCTCGAAGCGATCGAAATTGGTGGCCGAGTGTTTGAGTAGATAAAGGCTGTATACCCCTTGGGTCCATTTTTCTGCAAATTTCAGAAGGCGAAACAGATTAAGATTACCCGTACTGTGGCATGCCTCAAGGAACATTTAGCCCCAATTTGTTCAATGTTACCCTCATTGGCCGCGCTAAATTTTCGTCAAAGTTGGTCTGCCTATGGATACATGCGAATAACTTTTGCATTTGGACTTCTGCAGTTACTCGCCTTCAGGTGCGTGCGCGGCGGCCGCAGGCAGCAGCCATAACATTAGCCTACCTGCAAACACAGGGCCTCACGATAGGCTTGACAGTCTGCTTTAACGGACAGAGTGCCAAATATGAAATATTCATCGATCTTTAGGTATAGTAATAGACAGGAGCATTTCATGAAGCCTTAATTGCGTATGTCTGAAGAAGAAACTGTTTTCTATTGCGCATGTCTCGAAATTCATGTGTAAGGCATCATGAGGCACACTTGCACGCTCCGTGCTACAGTTATACAGAGCTTAATTTCTATGATTACTATGCTACAAGCTCTCTCTCTGTTGTCAAATGTATGCAAGCGTAATGTTCGCTCATTGCAAAGCTTACGGGGCCAGGCACTGCGTACCTTCGTGGGGTTGTATACCTCGAAGTACTTCAACTTATTCAAAGACTGGGCTTGCCAAGGATTATCTAAAACATACAACACTGTTGATTGTCTCAGGACGCACGTTCGACGTAATTCCCTCATTACCGATCACCACTTGGCCCTCTTGCCCTCGCAAAGACCTGGAGCGACATTTTCAGAAGTTATCGCCACCCACCAAGACAGTATTCCATCACCATATAAACCAGTAGTCTGACCTTCAACGCCCTCGCGGTGTCTCCACCAGCCGCAGCTGCACCTTCTACTCTTCCAGGAGTAACTAAGACGGCCCACCGATTACCCAATAACAGTTTACTCGCCATAGCGCTTACATAAACACTCCGGGTGAATTTCCACTGTCGTTGTCAGTGTCTACGTCGCCGTGAGGTTCCGTGTAAAAGTCCAAGTCCGTTAAGATCGCTGGCCCGCGCCATATGCTGTGTTTGCGGGGGGAAATCATGCGACGGTGAGCTGAGAAGGATGGTTACTTGGCGCAGCGGCGTCTTTTCGCGCGCGCTAGATAGGAAGGTGGGGTGGGGCGGACCAATGTCACCAGAATAGGTTCAGTTTTCAAACTCCTGTGACTGCGTGGGCCCACCACCGATCCTCGCGTCTCGTGGCGCTGCTGTCGCACTTTGCTCCGTCAGCTCGGCGCGGACGGGGCGGCGAAGCACGGTCCGTGGTTGTTCACGTGTTTTGGCGGCGTGCACAAGGGTGTTCTTGCAGCAGTCTCTGTGCTTTTTGCAACATGCTTGTGCGTTTTCAATGCCTTGTGCACTTTGATAATTTTACGGCACGTATCATCCAATTTTATTTGGTAACGCGAATGCACATTTATGCTCCCTTCCTGCAGCAAAAACATGCTTTAAATGTGCAAGTATGCTCGCAAGCGAGCAAAGCTCACGTAGATTTTAACATTGCACTTGTGAATGGGGTGCTCTAATGAAAGAAATAGTGCTAGCTTCATTATTTTTTCATCCCGAAATGAAGTGCTGAGAGTGTGTAGATACAGGATTTCCCAGCTAGCTTCAGCCAGAGCTTTAAAATGTGCGAATGCCACGTAGTTGGACAGAACCAAGGCAATGTTATTTGCCGTCGCTTGGAGACACTCAAGATTTTTTTTATTCCGCCTAGTTAGGTAATTAGTCTTCATTAACTAACCAATTTCTCAAATATTATAAATAGATGAGAAGTGTCAATGAGAAAATTGTACAGGGACATGACAATCTCCCGATACAGCTTTCTAATGCTCAATACGTGCTACATAAAAGTGTTTGTCCGAGTGTGAAAGAAGCCTGCAAATCCCGGAAAGATTGCCGCGCGACTGGCCGTTCGAGGCACTTTGCGCCACCAAACGCTTGCTGTTATACTGCCTAAGGTCCTACCTAAGTTAAGAAATAGAAAAAGAAAAAAAAACACGATTAACTGCCACAACTAAACTTTCTGACCCTCTATTTGTACGTCTCCGTTCTTTGTCGTTTTCCTACTTCCACCAATCTTCCAATCGCCTCTTACTAATCTCTATTGCGGATATGTTTACTTTTCCCCTGCTCTGGCTGAATCCAAGGGCTTCAAGGAGGTCAGTGGTGCCTAAATTGACCGCGGGGCAGAGGTCTTCACATTCTAATAAAACATGCTCCATTGTTTCCCTAGCTTTACCGCAGCAAGCACATGCTTCTTCCTTCTTATATCTCGCTTTATAGGTGCGTGTTCTAAGGCATCCTGAACTCGCTTCGAAAAGTAATGAGCTTCCCTCTGAGTTATCATAAGTTGTTTCTTTCCTGATTTTCTTTTTTCTTCCTGAGTAGTCACTCATGCCAGGTTTCTTTTCCATTTAAACAATTTTACTGCGAGCTTCACTGACTTCAAAACTAGTCCGGGTCATACCACCCTGCACAGCTTCCTGTGTAGTCTTCCCGTGAGCGCCCAGTGCGAGGCGTTCCACTGACTTTTAGTTTCCATCGAGTCCCGCTTGTAACCCCGATTTCCAGCAAACAGCCGCATTTCCAAAAGTAAGTGCTGGAACCATTACACCTTTCCACATGCCCCGGAGCACCTCGTACGTATTTTGTCCCCATAGCGCTCTGTGCTTCAATATGGCTGCATTTATCTTCCCCTTTACTGCTATTGTTCTTTCCTGTGTTTCCATATAGCTACAGCCTTCGTTTATCCATATACCAACATATTTATATTCTTTTACCCAACGCCACCTGAGGCCACCACAACGAAACTGCCGGACCATTCATTATTAAAGTTTCTTCTCTCTTTAACCAACGTATTTCCTGGCCCTGGATTCCCACTGTCTGTCACTGTTTTCGCTGAATACTATAACACCCGATTTTCTAAAACTACATTTAAAACCTAAATTGTTGCCTTCCTGTCCACAGATATTAGCCAGACGTTGCAAATCACTTTGCTTGTTAGCTAGCAATACAATGCCGTCCGCATAAGCTAAACCTGGAAGCTGCTGCTCTATTACTTTACCCGCTTGTTTGTACGAGAGATTAAACCCGATATTACTTTCTTCTAGCGCCCTCTCCACCCTCAACATGCACATCATAAACAGTAGGGGGGGATAAAGGGCATCTCTGCCTCCGTCCCTTGTTGATATCAACTTTTCTCCTCGATCCTCATCCCTTCCCATTCAACGCAAACGACATTTCCTAGGTAAATCTATCTGAGAAGCTGTAGACAATCGTCTACATTAGCAGCGAGAACTTGGAGTGGCGCCCTCTCGCGGGTGGCGTCACGGCCAGGACGCCGCTCGCTCCGGCTCGCTCGGCTGCAGCGCGCGCGTTCCCTTCTTGTATGCTTGGGGTATGGGTGGCTAGAGCCATACTTATTGAAGGACATGTCGGCTTCTTTCTGCTGCCATGCCTGACCGCAGTTCCTTCTTAAAAAGTGCGTCAGTGTAGAAAATTTGCGGCTTGAATATCGCAAGCTGCGTAATGTTGAAGGGGTCTACTGGTTCTGCAATGCATGTATGCGCCGTGCTTGTCCGTACATTTTGCGTAAAAAGAATGTTGGCAAATTCAGCACGCGCACTTGTGTATGATGCTTTGCTAAACACTTAACACTCCCTTAATACTTAGCTATGAGAGACATTGCATCTTAGATGGAAGAAAAATCTTGGTATTTGGCGTCAACATGTTATCCGTGTTCAAAGACACTGCCCAGCGATGCTGTTATCAAGATTCTTATGACTCAGGTGAGTTGTTCTAGTCAAATGTGGTCACTTTATTAATCTGTAGAAGAAAGAGTTAGGCACGCATTTCGCACGAAAAGGTTTGCTGCTACTTTCACCGCTCTCTGAAACAGGCCCCATAAAACGAATTGTTCATGGCTGCTAACACGACGGTGCGTCATGTAGAGTATTTACATAATTAATTCACAAATACTGTAGTAGCAATCACCTGAGAGAAGAGTTTCGTGGTTAAGATCGAGAGCCAATCAATTGCAAGCGATGAAATGTTACCTATTGGCACTCATAGCCTTTATCGACAATATGGCATACCCCTCACGCAACGGTAGCAACCGACTGTCCTTATAGCGAGGCACGCATTGTTCGCGAAATCCATCAGTTCACTACAATTTCAAATTAAAACCATGAAGCAGTTTTTTACAGCACCAACTACAATGCCTAGAGTATACTCGAGGTACTACGGAACAGCTTAGGGTGCCTAGAAAAGGAAAATTAAAGCATCTTCTGTCTCACCAAGTCTCGATCCAGCGTTGTTTAATTATACAAACGGAGAACTATTCGCTTCTTCGGTACATAAAAGAGAGCCTCGCAAAGATTCATAAGGAACACACCACAGGCCTTACATATTTCACTTGATTTTTGACCCTACACCGGGCAAATTTGGTATCTTCAATATGTCCCATACTACCGATGAATGACGCTTCGGCTTCTTTCTGGCTGCAGCCATGCGGTCCAAAGGGCATATTTCACTAAAAAATTTGTGCCTAGCAGCCTGTGTCAGTTCGCCAAACATATTTGTCATGTATATCCCTCAATCAACAATCCCCAGTAAATTGCTCAAGTGAGTTGAATGTGTAGCACGGAAACGGAAATATATGTTAGTACATTCCTTTTCATATTCTGCGAAGAGCTGTAGGCCTCAAATAGCTTTACTTAAAATTACCGCCACCTAAACACGTGAAGAACCGCCTAATTTTGGGAAGCAGTTAAAGAAGCAAGTGGTGCTAGTAGAATCTAAACTGCAGTGCTAGTTAAGTCCTCTTGGTATTGTCGAGCGTTTTTGTGAATAAATGCAAAAATTCGGCACTGTACCATGAACTACTCGTCGTGAGCAAACCTGTTTTAGCGTATTTAAATCAAGGTAACTGTTGTAGAAGTCATATATAGCCAGTGTCTGTGACATACTTGTTGCACCGCGGCAGGTAAGGTATCATAACTGGATTCTTATGTGCTATGTTTTTGCGGTTGTCGATACGCGTATGAAAAACCCGCAATGGGCTGGACTGAGCTCTTTCGGCTGGCACTGTAGCGTTGCTTTTAGGAATTCTATTGTCATCTAAAAAATAAGTTCCTTGAATAAGTTTTCGCGAATGAAGATGTCGCAAAAATATATTTCTGACGACCGCCGTAAGTATACAAGCAGAGGGAACGAAAGCGAACGAACGAAAACACTGCAGAATGCGCCCCGACACCGCCCGAACTGCAGCGGACGACAGGCGCGAGTCCGTGCCCTGATGTCACGCGATCGGCGCTCGCAGCGCCCCTGTAGTTCGTTCTCGGGACTAATAATAATTACACCAATGTTACTAATTATACTAACGTTGGTGTGCACCGACTTTTCGCACTCGCATTGGAGGGGACGGGGGATGTGCGTGCGCTAGGAGGTGGACGGTAAGGAGGGCAAAGTAATACGCGTCTCCGTTGTGCTGCGGGCGCGGCCGTGCGCTTCGTATTTTAGAGGTAATCCAGGACGGGTTCGAAGGCTAGCCGACATGAAATAGCTGATGGTTGCATAAGGCTTGTTCATCGTACGCCTAGTTCGCGTGGAATCGCGAGGCATCACAAAGGGGAATCCGCTCGCCCCTATATGCCACTCTTCATCCTGCCAGCGTTCAGGCAGATAGCGTCCGCGGTCGAGTGACGTGTTCATGTTGGCGTATGAGCACATGACATCGTGCTTGTTAAGTTAGTAAGCGAAAGTTTGCAGCAGTTTATGCAGCTGATAACGCTACCACCCTTATTGCGTACATATGTATAGTAACTTGCTATCACAATCAGTGCTTCGTCGTTCATGCGAAGCTGTGATGTTCCAAACAAACGACGCTGCTATTATTGAATGAGACATGAGGGGACCGGAGGCACCTGTACACTGATGGTTTGACCTCACGTGCCGCTGTCATTCTGGCTACGCTGTCACATTGAAGTTTAAATTGTCGCATACTACATGTACATTGGCAGAGCTTGCTGACCTGCGTGCTCCTCCATAAATTCTACAAGACCTACAACGCAAATGGCTCATATTTTGCAACTGAAAAGCAGCCCTTTAGAGTTTGCAGTTTTTCTCAGGCCGCACGACTCACGAGCAATTGGTACAGGAGACAAAGAAATGATCAACATGAAGCTCCTGAGAGAGGACACGGCATAATATTTCAGTGGCAGCCAAGACATACCCGTATTACTGCTAATGACCGTCCGTGAAGGAAGCCGAGCGATTCCGATCCCATTGTTAACTACCGATGTTGCAAAGAAACTTTATTTCCTGGCTCGCACGCCTCTTAATGGTCGTTTTCTAGCTCTCTGAAGTGTCGCCTACTTAAAGTTGATCTTTAGTAGAACGTTCCTGAGGGCTAGTTGGTTTATACTTGAAAGGGGGTTAAAATTGCGTGAGAAAGAAACGACGACAAGTGAAAGGAACACACAGCATACCACGAGCGCAGTGAAACGAACACACTTGCGTTCCTTTCGCTTCACCTCGTTTTTCTTTTTTTCGCGCAGTTTTAACTCCGTTCATTGAAACTTGAGCCGTCGTTAAAGCGGCTACTGCCATCATGAGTTTCCCTCTCCAGTGCAACCTTCTTACGCCATCTCTGGATCAGGATTGTATCCACGAAAGCATACTCATTCGGCATTGGAACGTCTGACAGGCCTACGTGCGACTCCTGTGGATGCGACGAAAGTACTGCACACGTTCTGTGATTTTGTTATCGTTATGAAGTCCAGCATTAAACCGGATGAACTCAAGGCTATTTTCACAAGCCAAGATTTTTGAACCATGGCCGTGCGCCTCGCTGGCCCAGAAAACAACGAAGGCCTTGTTGCAATAGTTGAAGTCGACTGGTGCGACCGTTTCTAGACTTGGTGTGCTCTTTCAAGTGTGCGTTCGGATAGTGCTCGCTCTCTTCGTTTCGTTCTCTTTTTTTCGCCCTTTTACCAACAAACCAGACATACTTTTCGTAAACCCCCTGCCTGTTCTTGCTTCTCTCTTTCTCTCTCAACCACACTCTTGACTGATTAAGATACCTACTTTCCTATATTCCTATCTCTCTCTCTCTGTCTATATATATATGTATATATATATATATATATATATATATATATATATATATATATATATATATATATATAGCGTGTGTGTGTGTGTGTGTGTGTGTGTGTGTGTGTGTGTGTGTGTGTGTGTGTGTGTGTGTGTGTGTGTGTGTGTTTCTCGAGCTATACCGAAATTCAATGAGCACTTCATGAGGAATCAGTGTGATACGTCGACGCTGCCATATCACAAGGACGAAGGCGATGTTTAATATTTGTCTAAGAAAAAATTCTGAGGAAAGGGCTATTGAGAGAGAACTACGACCCGTATCTCAATATATTTCAGGCGTCAGTACTTCTCGTGCCGCAGTGGCACATACTCATTTTGATTGACTAGCCAGGAATGGTCACATATACCCAGTGGTGTATATATATGTGTGTATATATGTATATATGTGGTAGTACTAACCTAGTGACCCAAGAATGGCGCAGGCCAAATATAATACATATGACAAAGTGTAAAAACATTAAATTACAGTCTTTGAAAAGTATGCGCCTTTCCATTAGGAGGTCCGTGAATGCGCTCTAGAGGCACCTGTATGAGCCGGCACTTTACTTTAGCAGCAATCTTTGAGAGGGAATTATTGTTTAAGTTTGCAGATCAGAGGGGTGCTAGCTAGCAGTACTGTAAAACTGGCTTGTTGGCGTTTCCCTCCGGCGCCCGTGTGGCGTTTGCATAAATACCCGCAAATACATGCATTGATATTGACCGGATGGCCAACCAGCCGAGAGTACACACGCAACACTGTCGAAAGATTCACTGTTGACGAAAGACAACTGCACATGCACATCGCGTTTAGTTGTGTTGCATGAACTCTATTCCTTCACTAAAGCAAGCTTCTCTTAACATATATTCAGACCTGCGCGTTAGATCTGCAATTTTTTAATTCCCAGACCATGACAATAACACGTAAGCAGCAAACAAAGCAGGGTGTCACATTTCGCAGTGACAATCTCTGGACGGCTGTCGACCGTCACGAAATCTGTCAGGCTCGTTTGATTGACTGTCAAAGTGCGTGTAAGATTTCGTGCAGTGGCTCAATCAATGCGTCAATTTTGACGGGAGTAAAACGACTGATACGGCGCAAGCGCCTGTTTCGACCCGCTTTTCGTGTCAACTTTCATACCACTATATTTCCACAAGTGCAACTTTGCCTTACAATATCATATGCATTGCTTCGCAGCGCAAATACATTTATTTCTTTGCATTAAAACTCGTTGAGCCCACCTTAAGTTATCTTTCTAATCACCACCAACGATCCCTCCACGGGGCTTAAGAGCAAGCAATAATCAACTCAAAGCACCCTCATTCTCCATTTATAAGTGCTAAAAAACGTAACAGTCCCGAATATTTTCATTTCATTTTTTCTTTCATTTTCCCTTGGTAAGTGGCATTGTCATCAAGGTCATGGGTTTAATGCGATGCGATGCCGAGAATGCGTCCCGCGGTCGCGTTCCGATGCGGGGCTTGACACTAAGATTTCGGAGCGCGAGTTCTGCAGGCCTGATCTAGACCATGTTACATGATTTAATCATATTGTACTAAGTACAATAAGATTACATTACGAGTATGATTATGAGCTAAGAATAGCAAAAACAAGTCAAGCGACACCTCTCATAGCCTCACTGCGGGTCTGGGACGCAAAACATTACCAGGTATGAAAATTCAGCCATTTCTGGTTACAACTGCTCACATGAACAACACGACCAGGAGCAACACGGTGAGAAGCAGCAGCACAGCAGTCGTCGACATGACTCCTTCGGAGTATGGCTGGAAAGTGGGGAGCGGGAGAGCTGCTTTGTAGAGAGGGGTACGATGTTTGCAGCTGCCTGGCGAATTCTGCACAGGTTAATGGGCCAGCCACATAATTGCTTTTCTGCGGACGTCAATGGGAACATGTGACGGCGCTGTTTTCGAAAACATTTTAGCTCTGTGGAATTCTTGACAGGCATCCGCGTCAAAGCCCAGTCTGTCTAATTTTGCTATGCTGGACAACGTCGCGCTTGCTTTGTGCAATAGAAATGCTAACCGGATATTAACCTCCGTGCTCTCGCATTCAAGAAAAGAAAGAAGGTGGATGAACCGCGTGAAATCAGATAGGCCATATTTATTTAACTTTTTTCTTGAGGGGGGGGGGGGTAATTCTAGCAGGCTCAACTAAGTTCTGTTGTGTACTGCGCGGAATGTGCAATATGAGGTGCGCAAAAACGGAACGAACGAACTAGCCTGCCAAAAAGTACTTGTTAGATTCAACTTCACTCGACGCCTACGCAATGCAATGCAGTGCGTATACATGACTACATAGGTGGTGTTTGTTGTTTTAGTGATACCCACTGACACAAGTTGACGTCAAATAGGCTCCTGGAACAGAAGGCATCTGCCCACTACTGGCACGTACCCAAGGTCGAATACCCAGGGCCACATACGCAATGGCAGCAGTTGCACGTAACCAGTGGCACATAGACATTTGTCTTAACCCTTTGAGATGCTGTCTTCACAATTGTGCGCTGCAAGAGGGTGCATCAATAGCAAAAGCACTGATGAAAGTAATGGCATTTAAAATGTGTTTCATACATCGTGAAATACTTATTATTGGAACTGTGCTGCAATATCCACTAACGTGCAGAATGTTTTAGCAGAATGAGTGGGAAGGTAGACAGCTGGAAGTTTTAATCTGCCAGTATGTTGTATGTAGCAGGTTCACTTCTTTCATTGTTTTCTTTTACAATGTCATTCACCAGGCATAATTTTCAAGTGGCTGTATAAGTGCTTTTCAAGCTTTTCAAAACACGAAATAGCACATGTTCTCATATTTTGTGTTCCTATAGTGAGTTTTCGCATGGAGTCGAAATTTTGTGAACTTGACAAAACTTCCTAAACAATTGAAAATTCTTAGTATTTTCTACAGCTGTACACTTTCTACGATTCTGAAGATGCAAGAGATGTGGTGAAAGCAACTTTTCAATCAACGGGATAAAGTGGCGTCTGAAAGGGTTAAGGGCACATACTCAGGGGCCCAATGACACATAGACTGCACAATCTCCGGGATCGGCCCACGAGAAGGCCTAGGTATACACTAAAACTAAGTAGAATTGGAGAGGAATAAGAACTCCCTGGCGCAATTAAATTCTGCCCGCATGGCGATCCGAGCCGGCTCTGGCAAGGTCGGCTGCTTCGAATGTATGCTCATGTTTCCCTTGGTCGGCTTTTATCTTTCACTTTATTTACGCTAACTTGCGTTGTGAATTAAGAAAAATAGTTCTTTAATAAGGGTTCCCAAACCCTCTTTGTTTAAACAAATGTGAAATGAAGAAGTTTTATCATCAGGCAACAACTGAGACGAGTAAAACGAGATGTATGGCATTTTTAATAACATGTGAAATCCTAGTGCCTCGTAGGAGATATCTTATTTAGGTCTTCAAAAATTTTACATAATATTGTCACATTCGCCGAAATAAAGAAAAATTAAATTACGAGTTTTACATGCCAAAACCGCTATCTGATTATGAGACACACTGTAGCGTGGCATTCTGCAAATTTGACCACTTGGGGTTTTTCAACGTGCACCTAAATATAAGTACGCGGGTGTTTTCGCCCCCATCGAAATGCGGCCGGCATTAGATTGCGTGACCTCGTGCTTAGCATCCCAACACCATAGCGACTACGCAACTGTGGCGGGTGCCGAAATTCGAACGACACTCATAAGAACAGCAGTTTCCATGTAATAACCGCATATATCGTCATACTGTTAATTGAATTTGTTGGGTAACTTAAAAGCGATATCTAGATTTTTTGGTGTGTGTTATACTGAAACGTTGTAGTGACGGTGAAGAAAGCGGCAAAACTTCAAGTGACGAAACGGGTTTTATTGGGCGAACCTGTAACCTCAAAAACAGGCTATACTCAAGAACAACGATAACGGCGAATACAGTGGGCGATCGTCGAAATTCTAATGAGTTGGTCAAGCGCGTCGGCTTCAATATGTCAGTCATCGAAGCTCCCAGAGTAATCGCTGTGCCCGCGTGTCTTTCAGAAAGTTCTGCACCATTCGCGTACACAAGGTTCGGCGACAACAGACAGGGGATAGAACCACTGATAGCATTCCAGAAACTTCCGCTACATACAGTGCGTCCTGCGCTGAGCGATAACACTTGTGAGACGATGAAACGTGGTTACCCGATAAACGAGTACACGTGTCAATACCCCCTCTAAAGAAAGCATCGTCCAGATGGTAGAAACATAAAAGGAGAGCGAAAAACAAAAGCGCACTTATGAAAGAAAGAGTAACAAGACAACAAAGAAACAAAGTCCAACGAAATTACAAAGTTCTGCTATGCAAAGTACCAAAGTTCGTTAGCGCTGGTAGAATTCCATAATTCGCACAACATGGACTATTTCGCCCCTCTAAAAAAAGCATCGTCCATATGGTAGAAACATAAAAGGAGAGCGAAAAACAAAAGCGCACTTATGAAAGAAAAAGTAACAACACAACAAAGAAACAAAGTACAACGAAATTACAAAGTTCTGCTATGCAAAGTACCAAAGTTCGTTAGCGCTGGTAGAATTCCACAATTCGCACAACATGGACTATTCCGGGTAGTGAGCGGCGGTGCTGTGATTGCGAAATGCCGTCTAGTACGACCTCATAGTCGAGTGCGCCAATGCATCGGATGATATTGTAAGGTGCGAAATAATGGCGTAGAAGCTTCTCGCTAATTCCTCGGGGGCGTATCGGGGTGCAAACCCAAACCCGGTCACCAGGCTCGTATTAAACGTGTCGCCGCCGAAGATTGTAGTGTCAAGTGTCAGTCCTCTGCTGGTCCTTTATGCGCAAGCGGGTGAGCTGTCGGGCTGCTTCTGCATACTGGAGATAGGCGGCGACGTCGAGATTCTCTTGTTCGGTGACGTGCGGTAGCAAGGCGTCGAGAGTGGTCGTAGGGTTCCTGCCGTAAACCAGCTTGGATGACGTGATCTGCTTTGTTTCTTACAGCGCCGTGTTGTAAGTGAAAGTTACGTATGGCAGGACGGCATCCCACGTCTTGCGTTCGACGTCGACGTACATTGCAAGCATGCCGGCGAGAGACTTCTTCATTCGCTCCGTAACACCATTCGTGTGCGGGTGGTCCGCACTTGTCCTCCTGTGGCCTCTCTGGCTGTATTGCAAAATAGTTCGGGTGAGCTCTGCAGTGAAGGCCGTTCCTCTGTCGATGATGGGGACTTCTAGGGCGCCATGTCGCAGCAGGATGTTCTCGACGAAGAATTTAGCGACTTCGGCCGCACCACCTTCAGGCAAAGAGTTTGTTTTGGAGTAGCGCTTAAGGTAGTCGGTAGCCACAACGAGCGACTCATTTCCAAATGTTGACGTCGGTAAGGGTCCCAATAAATCCATTATGATGTGCTGAGACGGTCGGCAAGGAGACTTGATCGGCTGTAATAATCCCGCCGGCCGTGTCGGTGATGTCTGGCGTCGCTCTTAGGTCTTGGTGTCGGATCACGGCTGCGTCTTGTTGACCTGAAGGTGGAACGTCGCGTCGTTAGGCCATCTTTAGTCGGCGTATCCTTGACTTTCAATCTTCGTCCGAATGGCGTCGTCTCGTTGATATGTCGTCGAAATAGTCTTTTCGGCGTCTTCGTCAGTTTGATGAACAGCAACTGCAACTTCATCAGTTACTGATTTTAGTTTTCCGGATATGGGCTTGCAGACCGTCCCCGGGCTGGGCAGTGTACGGTCGGCATAGCGGCGACAGGTATCGGTCTGGTGACGGTGAACGCGATGGTCGTCGAGGGCTCCACCGAGTGGCGGCGATGTAGTCCGCGATGTCACGTGGGCGTTCACCCTGCTGTTTGCGCGGTGCTTTGACGGGGAACCCTCGCAGTCCCACCTCACGGTAAGGACACCAGCCGCAGGTGTGGCCGGCGTCTCCGCAATGATACCAAAGCGCACGGTGGTCGGGAGCGCGCCAAACATCAGACTTCCTTGGAATACTGCGCAGGGCGATGGGTTTTACGTGCTGGCGGCAGCAGTGGCTGCAACGATTCGCCCGGGTTCGTGAACGAGAGAGGGCTCGGGGCACCCTCCGTTAGACAGATGCTCCGCAGCGTGGTGGTGACGAACGATGAGGGACCACCGAGCAGCTGTGCACGTCGGTTTTTATTGCGTGCGGTGACCAATGTTGCCTACCGAGCCTGGCAGGCCACCTTTCCTGGCGGGCCAACGAAGATTACGCCCGAGGGGCCGTAACCTTCGTTGGCCCCTTTACCTTTGCCCCTTTACCTGCAGTTTGTTTGTCGCCAACAAAAAAACTTTCAAGTTCAATGTACGAGGCTCTGGTTCCGTTCTAGCCGGGTCGACGGTGCCTGCTACCCAGGTGAGTAACGGTCTGGTGGCCTCCACCAACGAGTACTTCGGCTGGGCATCGGTGCTGACGGGCCGGGTGTGGCAACGCCGGGTGCTGCCTGAGACAGCCTCGCTCCATCCGGAGGGTACGCAGTTGTCGGCCTTGTGAGTGGTGACGAGCTCTACGCCGGCCCAACGGGCGCTGCACCACTGGGAGGTCTTCGATGTTGCTTCGTTATTACACCACAAGGCCCTGGTCTTCGATGTTGCTAGCCCTACGGGAATGGTCTTGAGACCTTCGTTGACGCGACGGCCTCAATAGTTGGCCGCTCTGAGGTCTATTGCGTTCAGCGCATGGGAGGCTTCAACTTCCAAGTCACTGTCAAGAGCATGGCTTCCATGGCTCTAATCGTCGATGCTGAATGCGTTGTCATATATGGCGGGCGTTGTCCTGTAGTTCCCGTCGGCCCGCAGGTCACCAACGTAACCTACCCTTTCTTGCCGTCCTTCGTTCCGAACTTCGTCCTCGTCCAGGCAATATCACCATACGGCAAGGTTCTATCTGTCAAAGCTAGTGTTATGAGCAGACGACGTGGCGTGCTCACGCGCACCCGCTTCGTTCGAATGGAAATGAGCCCCACAATCCCTGTCCCCAATTACCTGCGAGTATCTGGACATCGTGTGACGTTTGACTACCGTGGCTTGCAATGCGTGTGCCGTCACTGCGGCTCCAGCGACCACTACCGTGCACCGCAGTGTTCTGTGACCGTTGTGGCCACGAAATCGACTGATGTGACCGTCCTTGTCGGCGTTGCGGGGATGGTCACCCTACAGTCGTGTGCCCTGTGCGGCATTCATATTCAGACGCTACTGCTGGTGCCCTTCCCCCCTTGCTGCCGGCGTCTGCTGTGGTCGCAAATGCGCGTGACGCCACCACCAAAGAGATTGCTTTGACACCGCACCAACCAGCGTCGGCAAATGACAAAGAAGAAGCATGCACCTCGAGAAATCACAACAGGCCATGTTCGCCGGCCTCGTCAGCCGAAAGGGAGGGCCGTGGTATTGATGACGTGGCCCATCACAGCGCGCCATGTTCGCTGGCCTTCCAGGCAGTGAGGGACAGGCGCGCTGTGGCCGGTGGTGCCTCCGCTTCGGCTGCTGCCATCAGTCCTGATCCTACGGAAGTTTTCTACACGGCTAAAATACTTCGACCTGAAATTTCTGCGCTCGCTACACCAACGAAGCCTGCGGTGGCTTCATGCGCCTCATTTGCGTCGCTTACAACGCCATATCCGATTTGTGGTTCTTCTGCAAAAGGCACTGTGCCGTTGCATCTGAATGAGCCCCCGGCTGCCGAAGTTGTTGGCGGCGATGACATCGATCCCGCAGTGCAACCACTACCAGCATCATCATCATCTGAAATAGTTTCAGCCTCGGGGTTGACAGTAGCGTTGGACTCTCACCAAGCCTGGATGGACTCTACGTAGAAATGGCAGTCCCACGAAACGTAAAGCGTGCCCATGCGTCAGCCTCTGGCTCAGACGGCGCCCCGGATAGCCACGCCAAATTACAACAGCCAAAGAAACCTCGACCTTCTAGAGGGTCGAAGAAGTGACGTGAGTGCTGCATGACTCCTGGACTTGTTCCCGGGGTGCCGACTTGGACAGTACGACCAGGTCTGCATGTTCAGTGACACTTATTAAGGGACGCCAAATCCGGCGTCCCTTAATAGCCTATATCCAGAGATTTATCCAAATTGTTCTTGCGTGGCCTGTGGTGAGGTAGCTATGTTGCCTCATATGCGCTGGGAGTGCGGGTCGCTGGGCCCGAAGTTCACCAAGGAAGAGTGGGACGCGCTCCTGCGAAGTCCTGTCTTTGAGGATCAAATCCTGGCCGTCCAGCGCGCCCGCGATCGGGCCGGCAGACTAGATCTGTCAGTCCCGTCGTGGGATTAGCCGGGTGCGCGTTTTATCGCGCTTTGCTGGACCAAATAAAAGTTTATTCACTCACTCACTCACTCACTCCCCCTGAATATTATTTCACTAAACGCACAGGGGTTCCGAAATCCTACAAAACAAGCCGAAATTATCAACGTGGCCCGCGCTAAAAACTGTTGCATTTTGTGTTTGCAAGAAAAATTTTTTCACCATTGGACATGTTCTTGCCTTCAAACGCACTTTCAACCTAGATTGCATTTTCTCTTTCGCGACATCATGCTCTAGTGGAGTCGGTATTATTTTCAACAGAGCTCTCTTCCGAGATCATGTTTCTTATGATGGGACAGGACGGATATTGGCATTTGATTGTGTGCTATCCTCATTTAGGTTACCTATTTTGTGCATCTAAGGGTCCACTCAAGCCACTAAGTCCAATGATATTTTTCCGGACCTGGACGTGTGTATTTCCTGGACAGTCGTCACGTGGTTCTTGTTGTGGATTTAACTGCGTTTTAGACACGCGAGCAGATGTGCAAGGCCCGGGCTGGGGTCGCCCTGATTGGAACGCACGAGAGTTGCGTCTCCTCGGCCAGCACTTTTCGTTGCTGGATACATATCGACTTTTTCATGGTTCTTCATTTTTCTGGACATGGCGACGCGGTACGTCGTCAAGCAGGTTAGACCGTGCCTATGTGCCGTGCAATTTAGCTCAGTATGTCTCCCAATCTGATATCATATATTTGCCTTCATCTCCTGTCTATGTTTTCAATCACAGACCGGTTATGCTTGAAGTTTGCTTCCCTGCTTCTTCATCAGCAAAACATTGGCGCCTCGACATCCGCGTTTTACATGACGTGCACTCGCGCTCTTGTTTGTCAAGAGACTTGCGCGCTTCTCTTTCTAGATCTGACCCAGAGTAATGGGACGCGCTCAAGGGGCAATGGCGTCTGCATTGTTCAGTTGAAGGTCGTGCACTCAGACGACGCACGTCAGAAGAACTGGCGGATACTGCCATGAAGCTCCCTATTGCCCTTCGCTGCTGCTGATGCGGTAATGGCAGCGTGAGCTACGGAGGCGTTTCCAACGTCTCATCACAGCGTCGTCTTTGTCAGCTGCTGTTTGGCGATGAAGACGTAATCCGTGTGTACACCCTGAAGTTCTGAGCTTTGCAAGAAACTTTCTTTTTAGACAGCCGAATGTACTCGGTTCTGTGGCCCCAAGAGCACTTCCTGTTAGGTCGCCTCCCTCGCGTGATTATTCGCTCTTTGCATTGCATTTTGAAAACATGGCGCGTACGAATATGCGAATGGTTCATGGTAACGCCGAAATGCTTAGTGAGTTGCCTCAGGTTCCACCGGAAATAGCTGAACGTCTTTGTGCACGACCGTCAGCTGACGAAGTGAAAGCAGCATTATCTTCCTTAAAGCGTGGCTCGGCCCCAGGACGGGACGGGTTACCCATAGAGTTTTATCTAACATTCTGGGAAGATATTGGTGCCACTATCGTGTGTGTTATCAGCCGCTGCTTTGGGAACCTTGAATTTGCGTCTAGTTTTCGCGACGGTCGTATTGTACTGATACCTAAGCACGATCCATCATCAGTTCGCCCAGAGAGATGGAGGCCAGTCACGCTTCTCAACATTGACTACAAAACCTTCAGAGCTGTTCTCACCCGACGTTTGGGAAGCCTGATGCCTTCTTTAATAGGAAACCATCACGCATTTTCAGTCTCTGGCAGAGAGATACACAGCCTCTCGTTTGTCACGCATGACATAATGACTTACACGCTGACCAGGTCCGCACGTGGTCTCTTAGTTTCACTAGATCAAGAAAAGGCTTTAGAATAAAAACAGGAACAGCACAACACAGGACGAGCGAGTAAAGAGCACAGGACAGAGCGCTGTCCTGTGCTCTTTACTCGCACGTCCTGTGTTGCGGTGTTCCTGTTTTTATTCTAAAGATGAACCAACCAGCCCCATTGAACACACTGCCAAGAAAAGGCATTCGATCGCCTTGAACATAGCTACATATTTAATGTACTGACCCCACGTGGCGTTTCGTCGAGTTTTGTTGAACTTATTAGGACTGCCTATTCAAATATCCGTAGTACATTTTTTCTTGATGGTCAGGAAAGTGCACTATTTCCCGTTACTCGTGGTGTTCGTCCAGGGACCCCTCTATCCCCTGTACTCTTTGTGCTCAGCCTTGAGCCATTTCTGCGCTCAGTACTGAAAGACCCTTACGTGTGTGTTCTCCCACTGCCTGGTAGCACTGCCTGGTCTCCCACTTCCTGGTGCGTGGTGTTGTGTAGGTGACAGCCTTCGCCGATGACATCCCATTCTATCTCAAGAATGAAGATAGCTTATCCCGCAGCCTTCGAATATGCACTGAGTACGGAAACCATTTCAGGTGCTGCGCCAAATTTTTCAAAATTTTGTTATTTGTTCATTCGTTCACCACAGACATGCCTAAGTCCCGTTTTCCGTCTTCAAAAGAGCGACTCTATTCGTATATTAAATCTTTATTACACCTGTGATGGCATATCAGACTCTGTTTGGCTCTCAATTCTTGAAGATGTAAGACGAAATATTCAAGATGTTCAAGGGTATAATTTGCCCCTATTAAAGAGAAGGTACTTAGCACAGTCTGCATTTTGCGGCCGAGTGTGGTACGCTTGTCACATTGTACAGCCACCATTACGGGTTACTAGGTCCTTGCAATCCCTTCTTGCTTCCTTTTCTGGTCGGGCAGTACAGAACTGGTCTGTCGCGCGCTGCTTGGACAACCAAGGTCTCGCGGTGGTTTCGCGTTCCCATCCGTGTCTGTCCGCTGCCAGCTGCTTGCCTTGTGATTTCTGCTCCGTATGTTGCAGCATGATCAATGTCCTGTGCATGAAGCCGCCGGGTATTTCCTTGGCACAAAAATTCGTTACATGTTACCAGACGTGCACTTGAATAGCGGACCACAAATGTTAAACGCACCTGCATTTTACTCAACGGCCGTGGTGTATTATCACCACGTACAACAGGTATGTCCTGATGTAGACTTTCTGGAAAACCGTGTTGTGGATACAGTGTCAGCAATACTGCTTTGTCTAGTTCCTCCAGCGCACCGCGCACGTTCCAATAATGTGTCGCGGGATGCAATCACGGCGTCATTTCGGCCCGGCCACCTACGCGACTTCATGTGGCGTCTACGGTGGCAAGTGCTTCCAACTCGGGACAGGCTAGAGTGGTGGGGTGTAGTCCCATCTTCGCTGTGTCCCAGTTGGCCCCTTAAGGAATCCAATGAGCATATGGTGCTACAATTCCTCGTTGCCAGGGTGTTTTGGAGGGCCGTGCACACTGGTTTCTGTGGCCTTAGAATTAACCGCTTTATCACATCTGGTCGCTGCTCATGTGGCCGCTTTGCGCTACTTTTAATTGCTGCGAGGGCCTTTTGTCTATGGCGTAACCGGTGCGAGACAGTTGCTGCGGGACATCTTCGCCGCGCTCTGTTGCCACTTCTGGGGAGGCTCTACTCTGAGTTACTATCGTTTCTGTCAGAGGAGTTGTTCTTCCTTGGGGAAGAAGAGTTCTTTCGACAGTGATCATGCCATTTCCTGTCGGTTGATGTTGCACGTGTACAGCTTAATTTTTGACCAGCCTGGTTCTTGTAGGCAGGGCATCAGAAGTGTTCATTCAATGTGCACAGAATGTAAGTGCCTGTAACTTGTGTGTGTGCGTGTTCTCTTATACATGATCATTTTTGTATATACACATCTCATAGCATCACTTCAAAATTATGTAAAGTGTCTGTGTCATATCATCATTGTACATAAGCAGTGTACACTGAATATATTGAACATCATTTTATACATGTGACAATTTATGTTGAAATGTGCTTTTCCGTGGGTCTATGCTATATGTTAATGAGTGAGGACTCGGACACTACTTTGAGCCCGTGCCATTTATACAATCCTTCGTTTCGTCCTGGTGCAATTTTGCCATGATTGTGACTCAGTGTTGGTATCGTCCCTTGTTTAAATAAACTTTTTCTAAACACACTATTCTTCGGAATCATGTATGCACCATAAAGAACAAGAAATTGAGATAAAGAAATTGAGATAATAAAGAAATCGAGATAAAGCACAAAACAAGCATCCGAATTACATAATTGGTGATAACGCGCTCCTGGTAACAATGCGAAGCACGTAGCGCTCCCCGCATACTTTTCCCAGTAAAAATTACTTTTGCGCAAGCTGCCGTGGCCACGGCAGCTAGCGCTGCTGTCGGACTCTCGAGCTATGACTCCGAGGAGTAGCGTGAATGGGAGGAGCGTTAAAGGGGAAAAAATAGCAATACGACCAGCGGCGGCGTACTGTCAAAATTACCATTCCTCCCATTACTACCAGTAGACTAAATTACCATTACTACGAGTATATGTTTCATGGCACATGAGTACTAATATTTCTTCAATGCTCCTTGTTAACATGCGACGTCCCACGTTCTCTACTTGAGTTTGCTATAGGATGCAGACTTGGGCGAGTCGGTGAATCCATGTCCTCAATGTGCAGCGCACGGAAGGATTAGACACAAGAATGGCACATGTATGCAGTGTTGTGTGCGTGCGAACTTGAGGTCTACGCATCGTACATTATCAAAATACTAACTTATTGTGTGAGGACTCACTGACATTAAATTGGCACGCTTCAGTGATCCCTTCGGACCTAACATCACTTACTGCGACAGCAACGGGGTCTCCCCGCAGACACCGCCATATTCTCAAGAGCAACTGTTTTTGCAATGCACATAACGTCGCATCCTCGTCCGCTGCAATGTGGTGACTCCGAGATGTATGCCCAGATGTAACCACTTTCGGAATGGCATCTGGTGCACAAAACATTGAAGAAATTACCGAGCGCCAAAGATGCACGATTGGTGCTGTCAATTACAAAGTTCGATTTTCAGCAGCGATGAGAGGCAAAGTTTTGTTTTCCTCGGCCCTTCGGCAATGGCGAAGCTGATGATGTGGTTTCACGATGACTAAACCACAACAATGTCGACTTGACGACGGCAGCCTGACGGGAAGGACGGGCGAAGGAAGCTCAGTTTCGAGGTTTTAAAGGACAACTGCAACGCAATTCCACTTTGGTCAAACAGATAAGTAAGTATAGTAGTGGTGGTTGTTTAATTTTTCTATTACCAGCTTTTAAATAGAGCCTAAGTGGATGACGCGTGCACCTGATGGATAGCGGATACGACGTCGCACATTGCCTCCGAGATATTTCACGCGCCGTTAGCAACATGTACTTAGATTTAGGTGCACGTTAAAGAACCCCAAGTTGTCCGAATTTCCGGAGTCCCCCACTAATGCGTGCCTCACAATCAGATCGTGGTTTTGATACGTAAAACCCCATAATTTAATTTTTTAACACCCAGTTTCGGAGATCCTGCTAAGTAGCCGCAGATTCCTAGTCGATCGTTCCTGCATCTCTTCCTGCGAACGGTAAAATTCTTTTTTTTTCTGTTTAAGTTTGAGTTTCTCATATGGCCTACACTTGTATTTCAAGCGTAAAATTTTATGCCGGGCATGCTCTATCTGTCTACACTATCTGAAACTTGCCTTTTGACACGACTGTAAATTTAGTCGCTGTCGGCCCTGCTACACTAAATGGTAGCAAAACGTACTCGTGACAGTCAGTTATCGCAAGCGCTCGATGCTGAGCATGTTTCAAACTGAAAATGCAGTGCAGTGCACGTATGCCTGGCAACAAAGGTCGTGCTCAGATAAAAACATGAATGGCACGTGTTTGAAGGCTCCATGCAATATATAACTTCGTGACAGGCTGACAGCTCGGGCAAGAAACCCGTCGTCCTTGCCTCAGCACTGGTGCACAAAAGCCATTTATGACTGGTCCGCGATGAGTACATAACAGATACATGTGGCGGTTGATCTTGCTAAGGCGCATGTCTAGCGCCATCTAGTTTTGGACGAAAGAACTACTAAATACTACAATTTCTCCGCTTATGAAAAAGTCACCCAATAAATTAGCAAGGAACTGGAAAACACCTTAAGGTCTAAACACAGTTCAATGTCCTTGATATTCTTTAAACCACGAGGATGGTCTTATTTGCCATGTCGAACGTCTTAGTTCTGGAACGTTCATTTCAACTGGTGTCCCAACAGATTGCGGTTGATGCTGGCCAGCATTTTTTACCAGTGACTCGCCAAGCGACGCTACTGCGTCAGGCGAGCAGCTTCTTGCAAAAGTAGGGGATATAACTGGTCGGGGGTAGGGTACTAACCTATCCTGGTTCCAGGCACAGCCATCACTAAGTTTGTAAGTGTCAGTCGACACTGGTCAAGGAAGTCGATCAGTGTGACCATGCTTGAGCTGCTCAATGCGTCCTTAGGCACGTGGCCTGGCAACCTGACTCGTACCGGTTGACCTGTTAACGGAACTTGCTTTGCAGCTCGTTGGCAATCAGTGTAGAGTTTACTTGCTTACTGCTTTGGTGCTACTTTGCGGCGTACAGTTTTCATCTTGCCTGCCGGTCTTGGAAAAACTGGCTACTCGGCCCTCTTACAAGTTCCAGTTTTGTTCTTGGGTAACTGCCCTGCAGAAGGACAGAAGGCTTCAATCATGTGGTGGCATGTGACGTGAAACGGTAGACTGCAAGATATTCGGGGATTTCTTCCTTCAGAGGCGGACGTTCTCGCGTACAAAATTGAACATACTCTTTGAGAACCCGCTTAAACCCTTCGACTTGTCCGTTATCTTGCGGGTGAGAAATTACCAAATGCGCATGGACGATGACGCGTTCTTTGAGAAAACTATCAAACTCACATGCTGTAAACTGACGGCCATAGTTGCTCGCAATCTCGTCAAGGCATCCTTCCCTGCTGAATACGCTTCGCAGAAAGAAAATAACTGTTGCAGTAGTCACTTTTGCCGAGGTACGAGCCTCTGGCCATTTGCTGAAGTAGTCGACGACCGCAATGACAAAGCGACAATCTGCAGAAACATTGGCGAAAGGGAACACAATATCAATTCCCAGCTTCTCCCATGGTGTAGATGGGAATGCAACTGGCTGTAGAGGATTGCGTCACGGGTTTCGCAGACTTTTCAACAGCTTGGCATACACTGCAAGATGCAGTCAGCTGATCTACTTGCTTGCACATAGCAGGCCACCAGTATCGCTCATGTAGTTGCTGCTTTAGCCTTGTTATCCCCGGATGGTACTCGTGGGCTCCGTCAAGGAGCCGTCCTGCAAGGGACGAAAGTGCGCCGAATTGTTCTCCCCGAAGCAAGAGGTCTCCAACGAATGAGAGCTCAGTCCGCACCCGGTGGAACTGGACTACCTCGGCAGGCGACATCTTCAGGGCAAGCCAGGTTAAAGTCATCCACTTTATGACCTGTTGAAGCAACTGTTCCTGTAATGGTTCAGCCACAAACTGCACATGAGTAACACATGTTGAGACAGCACAAACTGCATCTCCTCTCTCTTCCTTCTCCAGATGACCTTCGAAGGGCATGCTTGAAAGGGCATCAGCAACAGTATTCTTGTCAGCCTTCTGGAATCCAATGGTATAGTTACATGCGAGCAGTCTGGTGTGCCATCTTGCAATCCAGAACGGACGGCAACCTACTCCATTCGTACTTACGAGTTTGACTACAGCCTGGTGGTCAGTGGGCAAAGTGAATGGGCAGCCCCAAAGGTATACGCTCCAATGTTTACATGCCCATAAGCAAGCAAGGACTTTCAAGAATACTTCTGCTCCTGTGGAGTAAGCTCTCAAGAAGCAAAAGCAATCGTTAATTGCTAATCATCTCTCCTCTGCTGCAACACTGTTCCTAAACCAACGGATGATGCGTCCGGAGTGACAATGATGTCACGCGCAGGATCAAAGAGCTGTAAACATCCAGTTGCCAAAAAACCTTTCGGCTGCTCAAAACAGCTTGTTTTGCAGGATTATAAGTGAACGCGGCATTTTTAAGTAGCGATTCGGGAAGAATCAACAAGCATTGCATAATGGGACATGAACATTGCGTAATAGCCTATCATATCCAAGAATGAGCGCAGGTTACCAATTTCAGTTGGTGCTGGTGCAGCCTCAGTGGCTTCAATGCTGCTTCGAAGACCGTATTCCCTGGTCACTGATCACATGATCCAGAAGCTTGACTTCTTGGTCACTGAAAGTGCCTGTGTCATCATGTGTCATCGTACATGTATAATTTAACAAGTATTGCTGCTGTTAGTTTTGCTAGTAAGTTTATTTACTTTTGCAAAAGTGTCCGCTATTCTTTAACAAACATGTATCGAAACTCTAACAGTCTCTGTGAACTTGTATTATTTATTTCTGCTAAAGTGTCCACTGCTGAATACTGGAAGGTGGGGCCAGTCAAGCTACATATATGTAGCTTTTTTCCCACTTTTGCAACCACATTTAATGTGCAATTTTCTTTTGTACTTTGTGCGTGCTAAATAAAATCAATCAATCAATCAAGGACGTTGGCAGGAACTTAGCTGGCTGGTGCAGGCTCGTTGCTTCCCCTTTCGGTCCCATAATTGTCGCCAACTGTTGTACCCACCGCCATGCCCTGCCCGACTGCGTCGGCGGCCGGAAAACCCGGCTGGTAACGTAGACTTTACCGATAAGGTAGATAAGATAGACATAAGGTATAGTGAAGATAGACTGAATCATATTCATACTGATTTATATTGTGTAATTCCCACAGTCATTCCTCAATATTACGTGAAAAATCAATCCACATCATCCGTAAACTCTTTGCAGTGCTTATTCGTTTATTTATTTTCCATTTAATTTATTTCAAGGATGAAACTATACACAGATGGAAGGGTTTGTTTAGAGTTTTACTGTGCCAGTGCTTCGCTGACTGTAAATATTGTTGCGTGATGTGTTTGCTTTACTTATGTTACCTGTGGTCTAACTCGCGTCGTCCTATAAAGAATACTGCGCGTATGCGTTTTTCGAGTAAACCGCGTAGTTGTCACCTGCACGGTGCTTTCGTTATTGTCCCGATTGCAGTCGAGAGTCGCAAGCATAATTTGCGGCGCCCTATGGAATTCTTAGCATACGCCAAAAAGCCTTCATTTAAACATCGACCCCAGAAATGTACCGTATGAACTGGGTTTTTCTTCTTTTTTTTTAACCTGTCTTCATTTGCTTACGTGAATGCTTAGCGTCGCAATTAAATTAATGAAAATCATCGCCTTTCATCAACTATAATTACCTTCGTGGTTTACTTAAATAATAATTTCGTGGCGCTCCTTGCCGAAGAAGATAGTAAAGATAGAGAAAGAGGAAAGTAAGAGCAGGGAGGTTAACCAGGTACATGTTCAGTTTGGCACCATTTGAATAGGAAGGAAAGCGGCAAGAAAAATACCACTGAATGTGCGCACAAGTGAAGACGAAAGTACTCAACATTTTGGGCGCCTTGGCACTCAACCTGTGATTGCAGTATAGAGGCAGCACTTAGTCAGGCGAACATGTTAGTGCACCTTAATTGCAAGAAAATTGTTTTTCATTCGTGCTTTGTTTCGCAAGCTTATGACGCAGAGTTAAGCTGTAGACGTGCACAAGTTCGTGCTGCACAGTGTTTAATTTGCGCAAATGAGTGCAAGAACATGTTTGTGACATATCGGCGATATGTAAGATACACAGAATTGGACGAGGTAACGAAGGTTTATTTTAAAACATTGCTGATCCTACGCACTGTGTAGAGTACAGTTGCAAGTATTGAGCACACGAAGAAGTTGGACACATCGTCACCGAGAATGCCTAGCTAAGCATAAAGTTGTGCCGTTGTTGTAACATGCGGATTCCACGCATGACGACGATCTGTCTCCATCACACTCGATAAAATTTTATCCACGGTCCCCTAGCAGGAGTAGAGACCATACCGTAAGCGCCGATTTCCATGGAACCCTGAAATAAATAGGATCGTTTAATTTTGACGAAGAAAGTAACACGGTTCTAATGGAAACTTGCAAAATGTAGCGATTCATTTTTGAGATACTCCTCATGTTTCATTCTACAATCTCATTCTCACTGCCTGCATGCTATAGCGCAAGCAGCTCGCTTGCGACGAGTGCTTGACAGAGTCATCACTATATTTATTTTCAGTGAGGTTGAGCGTTGGGTTAATTGGTGCTGCATAACCGATGTTTTGCCAGAGCATCAGACAAGGACAACAGAATAGACGCACGCTGTGTGTGTCTATTCCGTTGTGTGTGTCTGTTATGTTGTCCGCATCTGATACGCTGGTAAAACATTTATTTCCACTGTAATCTGCATGGTTGAAGGCGCATTAACCAACGTACGACGAGTTATGCATCATCTTGCACACTTAGGAAAAACAATTCTTTCTATCGTACATAAGCGCCGTCACAGAAATAAAACTGGCGGTCTTTTTTTTTTTTGTCTTCGCAAGCCACCATTCGCTCACACCTGGCTTTTGAAAGTCGGACACCTGACGCACGTGGCGTAGGCGTTGGACGAAGCCGGAATCATTATAAATTATAAGGCAAATGCATCATGGTCGGCTCGTAAGGTAATTACCCAGTGGCCGTAATGTGTAAGGATTCTTTTCCTTCGATTTTGTTCGTTTCCTATCACCCTTCGAAGTGAATGGCGGATATTAGCGGGGAACGAAGGTGTGGCGCACGTCAGACAACGACAAGAAAACAAAAAGAATAGAATAAAACAGAGTTACTTTACAATATGGACCCCCGTTGTATTTAGGCATCAATATTAGCAGACAAATGACGCCACTGCTTGCAGCATCTTTAATTGAATGGTGCTTCGTCAAATATCTACCTTTTTTTGTTTTTTCCCGAGAGTTCAGGAACCCTAGCTGGGATATGTTTGTCTTAACATGTAAGTGTTCGCTTTAAAAGCGTCACCTTCTTCTCCTGCGTTACTTATTGCAGGCCCATTGTCCATAAAATGTGATAAGTGAACTGTACTGATGCATATCTCTCTTATGATCTTCGTCAAGTTAAGCTCAAAGGAGTGGCCGGGGCCACATATAGGCATGAACATTTTCGTTATAGCAGTATACTTCAAGAACATATCGATAAGACCTGCTCCACGTGCTGCCATAGCTTGCCATTTGCCTCCCTTATTCAATACACACAATCGCTCTGTTTAATTTTAGCGATTGCACTCACGGGGCCACTGATAGGCAGCAACATTTCCTGATAAAGAATCCTCGAATTTTTCGTGCCACAACCATGATCTTATTATGAGGCGCGTCTTAATAGGAGGCTCCAGATTAATTTTGAACACCTGGTGTTCTTTAACGTGCAATTTAATTTAAGTCAGAAACGTTTTTTTTTTTTATTTAGCCTCTTTAGATCTGCAGCGGCCGTGGCCGGGATCGAAACCGCGACCTCAAGTTCGGCAGCGCAACAACGTAGCCTTTGGAGTACCGCAGCAGGAATTTCTTGCTGAACGTGTATTTTTAAGTGAATATTGAAAACACCTGCCCCACGTGTTAGTAAACAACTCGTCCCGCTTATTCAGTATTTTAGTTTAATATTATTCACAGTTGCACTCACCATCTGAGACTTTCCCAGTTCCAGGCGATACTTCTGCACCATTCTGGCGACAGTGTACTTAAGGTTCAGCAATGCTAGCCTCCTTCCAACGCAGTTTCGAGGTCCTATTCCGAACGGCACATGCGCGGTCTTCCGCAACAAGGCTTCATTTTCCGGGGCGAACCTGCAATCACCAAGCCTACAATGGTACGTACACGGCGATAGTAGCATTCGCTTAGCTGAAAGTATTCGTGGTAAGCCTTCCAAGGGCACCCGCCTACATTTCAACCGGTCCTTGGGGCTTATGGTACAGCATCACTGAAACAAAATTATTAGAAAAGCGTGTAGTGAGAGGGACGTTGCAGCGAATAAAGTTTGGTTTCTGAATCTTTCTTCAGCCTTGTACACATAACAGAATAAGAAAAGATATGTAAGCAGCAAATGATAATGAGTTATTGGGGCGGCTGTGAGATAACCCAGTGCAAATAACTTAAACAAGCTACACGTTAATATATCTTAAAATACAGTTGCTCGTTTCCAAAGCAACTTTAAGTTTATTTTTTCATCCTACCTCTCCGGGTCGAACTCTTCCGCGTTAGGCCAATACTGAGGATCCCTTTGTAAGTGGTACTGCGACACCATAAACGCAGTTCCGGCCTTGAACGTGATGCCGTTGTACTCGAAGTCTTCTTTGGCTTGCCTCGTCACAAATCTGCATCAACAACGTGAGCATTCTGCGACCAATTGTCTCGGATCCTGTAAAACTTGTTTCTTAGATTTAAAAGTCGAATATCACCATTCATGTGTCCCGCAATTGTGTGCCAGCTCATATACACTGAATTTAAGGATAGAGGAGAAGGAGGGGGAGAAGGAGGAGGAATGCAGGGAACACATAAGTTCACTTCTCGTGGAGCACTCAGCTATCGAAGAAAGCGGTGCTCGTTTTCTTCACGTGGATATTTCCACTTAGTTCGCTGTTAGATTCTTCGTTCTCGACAGCATCCATGTAGCACAAGCACAGCGTTATCAGTTACGGGCGTTCGATGACGAGACGAGAACGAGCCAAGCGCCTTTGATCACCATATCTACATATGGTGCTGAAATTCCGATTTGAGAGTGAGAGATAAAAATAAAGACAGGGAGGTTACCAGGGGACTATCTCTGATTGACTAACCTTTACTTGGGCAAGGAAAATGGGCTGCTAAAGCTTAGAGAAAAGAAAGAAAAAGAAAAAATAATGGCAAGAGGCGATTGCGAATGCTGCTGTATCTAATGTACCCATGTACCTCTCGTCGCTTCTTGTTGCTGGGCTACTTGGTTTATACTTATAGTGAAAAAGACGCGAAGTTTAACAAGGAGGAGCCTTTGGTGCTGTAGTAACACTCATTCTTCTGCGGTCGTTCATTCACATGGCTTCGCGTCACCTTAATAAGTGTGGACTGGCTGTCGTTATGTTTACTACGCTGTCTTTATCACGCAAGGCACAACATAAACAAAACGGACAAACATGTGCGCACGTGTTTTTCCTTTCATTCATTTTGACCTTTGTGTGGAAAATACAGCGCACTTACCAACGAGCCCCAGTTGAAGCCTTAATGAACAAACTTGCCTAGAAACATGCATTGATAGATTATATTTCTTCTATACAGTGGACTCGGCCGTCTATTCTTCTAGAAGCACTTTTTTGATGTAGCGAGACTATTTCCTATCTGGTCGTTTCTTCAAATGGTCTCACGTCTTTTTCACCATATTAACTAGGCATCTCTGTCTGCTTTTTTACCCAATGGCGTTGATGTGGCTACAAGATGAGGTTCGACAAGAAAAGACCCAAGATGTAGCTAGCCTGTATACACATATGTCTCAGCGAAATCAAAATTGTTTTGGATCGCAGGCTATGTAGGCTTTCAGTGTCGCGCTCTTCTGTAGAAAAGTGTCCATCTAACTAAAAAACGCAGTTGGTTCAGCCTTGTTACGTACAGCAGTCCCGGCGGATACAACCGCAGCGTTTCGTCCAAAACATGACCGAGGTATTTCATTTTCCGCATGACGGTCTCGTAATCAAGCGTGCCCTAAAAAAGGAGAGAGAAAGAGAATGTAAAGCAGTGCCACATAAAACCTTAAACATTTTTATTAGGAAGGTTGGTTTGGCTGGCCCTGTGTAGCCAACTGGGTCGCAGGTAATATACACAGAGCCAGTCCATTGCTTCGATGTATCTCTTCTGTCATGTGAAGTTTGACCTGACACTTTTTGTTGGCAGTTGGACGGTTGCTTGGACATGCACAGATACCAGCGCTTATAATAGCTTTACTCCTGCTGGTCCTTTTTCTTTGTTTAATTTTTCGTTCTGCGGGAATAGATACGTTGGCCTGGCTAGCCGTTTCCACCTGTTGTCCCCTACCTATAGGAGGTGCCAATTCTTCCACCTGCTTTTCGCTTGCAAAAAAATATCGTCACTCTCTGGCCTATCGCGTTTCTTCCAATTGAACATGCGGAATCATGCCCACAGTGCCGAGATGAAAGGGGCGCTCTTTTGGAGAACCTGGAAAAGAAGGGCCATCCTCCGCATGCTTGCCTGCAAGGCTTTGTTTTCCCAGACAGAAGGGTCAATTATAGCGCAAGCAAATAAGCTGTCGTTTACTGTCCCACGGCGGGACAGAAAGTGCGCGGAGTCCAGTCCCGCAGCGACTGTCTGCCGCAGGCGATCTTACAAAAATTCCAGAGAACTTATATATGATCACTTCGCACTGTGCACACCTCGAATGTTCTGAGTTTCAACCTTGACTCAAACTTAAATGTATGGCCAACGCTCAAAGCCAACTCAATTTTTTTCTGAGTGGACCCAATCAAGTACAAAGAACACCCACCCCAGCGGGTAACAGCAGTATTGGCGTCTCCCTGCGATCTTCGGACAAACTTAACCACACTCAGCTATCTCGTACACCATATCAATGCATTAAATATGAAAAGGACGGTACAAGCACGTCGCGGCTCGTCAAAGAACAAACACACACACAGTGACCGTGGGTACTACGAAAGCTACAAGGGACTTTACATTGATGTAGAGTTACTGTATATGCTACCAAATGTAGCAGAGTGGCGCGTCTGTTTTATCACGCCGCTAGTGTCTCTATTGGCGGAACGTCATCACGTGGTAGCCAAGCAACCGTGCATTGCGGAGAAGCAGATGCTCGGGCCAATTTGTGCATTTCCAGACGCCGCCACTGCAGCGAACTGGATTGACACAAGTTATCGCCAGTCAAATTCAAAGCGAATCCGGCCGATCTTGGCGTTCGCTGTTCGCGTGCGGGCTAGCTACGGAGCAACAACACGACATGCGCAGCGCCCCTCACAGTTTGGTTCATCGCAGTGTCATCTCATTTCCATCGGAATGATATAATGACCGGGTGCTCTGCTCCCAACTGCACGAATCGCTCTGAAAGCGGAAAAGCTTTTTATTCGATCCCATTCGATCCCATGCACCACACTGGTTTCACAGAACTGTCATAAAAAAGCCAGCTCGCATTTTCATGATAGTGCACAGCTTGGTTTGTTGTTGCTGAACATCAAAGAGGTTACTGCTAATAAAGATATTTCATCTACTACTGCTTATGTGAAGCAGGAGGCAAGAGGAATGAATGTCGTCATTTAACATACGGTAAGGGCCTAACTGTGTTTTGCATTATTGCCTATACTGTAGCTTCGTCAATCCTGTGAGAGAAAAACTTTCACTACACTCCCACAGAAGGTTACTTTTTGAATCTCTGCAGTGAAAAGACACATAATGAAGTGACACTTGCGGCTGTGGCTGATATCCAGTGCCTGCTGGCAGGTGGGTACCTTTCTATAGTAAATCTAACCGGGCACCAGAGTCGAAATACTAATGGTTGGTCATTAATTCACCAGTAATATTTTGGACTGCCTACGCGTTGAGAGCTTTGGCACATAAGCAGTTATGGGCCTCTTTATATTTAGTACAGTTCCCTTTGTAAAAGAGCACAAATTGATAAATCTCACTACATCAATATGTTCGCACGCACATGCACTACTGGTTTATTTTCTTAACTTCGCATCGTGGCTTTATTGCCAAAAAATACGTAGTTGCGGCTCAGTGCTTTCTCTTACTGCTTACATGCTAAAAGAGCACTGCACTGCTCTTAGTAGCGTACTTATCTTTGTTGAAACAAAACCTGAGTGCCAAGCAATATTCAAGCAAAAGGAAAAATACTAAACGATCTCATTGTTTACCTCAATTGCTCACGCTTATCCAGTTTTTACCACACTATATTATTTCGAAGCTTATACTACCTTGTTATGTAGCTTTCCCATAAAATAACATCAACGTATTCCCTAAGCCTGTTCGGTGCGATCTAATTGTTACCGTCGAGGTTCATGAATGCAGCATCTGATCGGCGTGTATAGAATACACTATCTATTCTAGATAGGCCAGTGCCCATACGTTATTAGGTCAAAAGTTCCGGGAAGGTGCACAGGTCCAAAAAACAACTGATAATACTGGCGCTGCATGTTACGCCGCGCGCTAAAAAAGAGCAGCGCCTTTTTCTTGGCGAACTTATCCAGTCAGCTGTTTCGATGCGCTTTGTTTGCGATTAGGGGGACAACCGTTCCACAAGCGATAATGCAAAGGCGCTCACGGTCGATTGACGATACGGTAGGCATGTCGCCTCCAAAAACGGACTGCCGCTTTGCCGCATAGATTTGGTTGCTTCCCAGGCAAGACGGCAGACCTACGCGCAGCTCTTCTGCCTGTGGTAGCATATACAGTAACTCTACATTGATGTAGACCGTCGTGACACCTGGTGGCCCGCAGACAAAGCACTCGCCGTTGACACTCAGGTATGCTCAAGGCTTCAGTGATCTCCATTGCCGCCGCAGCAGAGTGAGCACATTACCCATATTCTGGCTCACCGTAACGATGTCCACTACTGGCCAACTAGCAAGACAGGAGCCAGCAGCAATAGCAGTAGGGAGAAAGGCAAAAAAAGCTTCGCTTGAATAAATGAGATTTGCCTTGTGTTTACACATCAATGTCTACGTTTTTTAGCCTCCATGATAACTAAACGAAGCTCACCAGAAGGCAGGCGGCGATGCGTGAAGCTGCGTGGAGCCATCTCGATGAAGGGACAATTTCATGATGTCTGTCCAAAGTACTTCTGCTGAGGTATTTGCTCTTGATGCTCGCCCACCCTCTTAACGAACACTATGCAACACGTTATTCAGCATCTTCTTCTTTGACTCATAAAGTAATCGTTTCCGCAAGCCATGTAGACAAAAATTATTTTATACAGTCATAGGCGAAGGCACCCTGCAAGCTCAGTTCTGATGACGACGGTAATGATTTATTAGCTTCCACTTTGATACGGGGCCGTGAGAAATAATCACCTAGCCTGCTTGAGTTAGTCGGGCGTGCTATACATAGTATGTAGGTGACGTCACATCCGCTGCTGTCGTCTGCTTCCGCTACCTTCCGCCATCTTGGGGAACCTTATCAACAGGTGCGCGCATATGCCTACAGGTTCCTCAACATGGCGCGGCCGTAAACCGGAAG